>NC_056737.1:241796154-242079193 GCF_019279795.1 Protopterus annectens
GTCATGGAAGAGGAGGACAGCAACTGATGCAGGACCCAAGACTTTGGAATTCAGGCCGACTGAGGGCAACCTGCCAGCAGATTACCCAAATGTAATGACTGCAACAGTGAAACACGAAGAACATCAAGCAGGATTCCTGTAAATGAATAGCCCCCAAGCAATACACACATACAGAATGCCAGTCTGTCAGAGACATTTTGTTGTTACACTTAACACACTTTTTGAAGCCCGAAGGCCTGTGCTCTTTAGACTCCTTGGACATGTTGAGACAAGAACACACACACACACACACACAGGGGAAAACGGTAGGGGTACCTTCACCACAGAAACAAGAAGCACGAGAAACTAGCCTCTAACTCAAATGGCCTAGAGACCGCGAGGTCACCACAGGGAGGACTAGGTCCTCTAAGTTAACTGGGCCTAGCCCAGGAAAAAACCCAACAGAGGAACAACCAACAGTCACACCACAAAAATAACGCTGCCAAGAAGGATTAAATTGGTAAACAACAGAAAGAACAACAGGAAAAACCGGGAGAGGACTAGGTCCTCTAACTGAAACGGGCCTAGCCCGTAAACACCAGGTAAAGTGGGATACCAGAAGAGACACTAAATTGCTAAAGTAAAAATACACACACACTAGCTATTAAAATAGCTTTTGGAGCTACTAAATTGAACAAAAATAAGTAAATTTGTACTTGGCCACAGCCAAGAGCAAGACGAAGTCCGAGCTGTACGAGCGGCAAACGAGATCTGGGAATAGGCGCATTGCACCATGGGATACCTCTTAGCCACGAGCCAATTGAAGACTTCGAGCTAGAGAATGTAGGCGAGATTGGACTAGATAACATCCCTCATTTCTTTCTGAGTGTTATGATGCTTCAGGAAAGGAAGCTGCAATTTCCACAGCACTCTGTGTGATTCTGTTCATGCCTCCATACCTCATTCTAGGCATCCATAAGAACATGTTGAAGAGAAGGAGGTGGTATGAATGGCAGTCCTGGGTTGAGGATGACCTTTTCCCTCCACCGAAGTAGGGCCTTTGTGAGACAAGGAAAGAGAGAAATCATGGTGTCCAAGTGTTGACAGTGCTGGGACCACACAGATTTCAGGTTGAATCTTCGTCATGCGAAGACTGCCTACAGGAAGTACAGGGATGGTGGCTGCCATAAATCACAAAGTGCTCCCTTGCTGAGCAATTGGTTATGGAGGAGAAAATTTTGGAAATAACTGGACAGATTGCGAACGTTCTCCTGGGGAAGGAAGGCATGCATTTTCTTTGTGTCCAGTTTGCAGCCCAGAAACACTAGGTCCTGTGTGGTGACCATTTGGGATTTTATTTAGAGTAAAACTCAGACCTGTCAGAAGATGGAGAGTAAAGTGTAGATGATGAACAAAAATTTCTGGAGAGGCAGCCTGGATCAGTAAGTCATCCAAGGCAGGGGAAAGTCTGAATATCCTGAATGCAAATGAAAGCTACTATTGGATCTAGACGCTTTTTGAACACTCTTGGAGCTGTGGAAAAAACAAAAGGTAAAGCAGTAAACTGAAAATACGAGGAGCCAACGAAAAACCTGAGGAATCTCCTGCAAGAAGAACAAATAGGCATGTGTAAGGGTGTCCTTCTGATCTAGTGACACTACAAAAATCGGGGGGGTGAAAGGTAGAAGAGTATGAAGAGAGTAGTTTAAAAAATGGTATCATTAAATAAATGTTTAGGAGAGACAGATCAGAAAGAGAGACAGAAAGATCCTTTCCATGGGAGTAGAAAAATCCTGGAGTAAAACCCTTTTCCCATGAAGTCCTTGGACTTGTACTATAGTGCCCTGACTCAAAAGGTCTTGAATAATGGGGGCCTGAAGGGATATTTGGTTTTGAGGAAGTCGTGGCATGCTTTTCAGAGGGGAAATATGTTCCCACGACATGGAAAAAAGTACAGTTTTGTACCTACCATAAATGTAGATGTTCGAGTGCTCACACTGCTGCAGTCATCACACTTGGGTTATCCTGCCATCAGGCGGTCCCCTCAGTCGGCCAGAGTTCCAAAGTCTTGGTCCGGCGTCGGTTGCTGTCACTTCTTCCCTGACGTCAGTGCGGCAAGGGTATATAAGAGGCATCAGACGCCATTTTCTTCAGTTTTTCTAGCTCTAGATGTCAGGTGCCCCCTAGTAGGTGGGCAACACATATTGCCAATAAAACATGTACAGAAATTACCAAGAATACCTTCAGTTACAAGCAAATACACCACAAAGGTTGTATCAGACAGAAAAGTACAGAAAAGTTCAACTTAGTTCAGAGGGGATGGAGGGAGGGTAACCTGGACTGCAGCAGTGTGAACACTCTAACATCTACATTTATGGTAGGTACAAAACTGTACTATGTTCATCGTGTTACACTGCTGCAGTCATCACACTTGGGTTGAATCCTAAAGCTAAGGATGGGTGGTGGAGTTAAACAGGGTTTGGAGAAGCTAGTAGGCCCTGCAGAACTGCAGTGGCAAAGCCAGCTCTAGTCTTAGAGTATAAAGGTAAGTGATAGTGCTTGGTGAAGGTGTGCACTGAACTCCAAGTGGCAGCTTCCAAAATATCCTTGGTTGGTACCCCCCTGAGAAAGGCTGTTTATGTTGCTGTAGCCCTGGTGGAGTGGGACCTAATGTTAGCAGGTACCGGTTTCCCATGATGTGTGCAACAGAAACGTATACAATGTCCTATCCATTTTGAAATGGTCTGTTTTGAGATGGCCTTTCCTTGTGATCCTGCAGCATAAGATACAAAGAGCTGGTCAGATTTTCTGAAAGCCTTAGTTTTATCCAAGTAGTAACGTAATTGCCTGAGAATGTCCAAAGAGTGCAGGCGTCTTTCTCCTTTGTTCTGGGGGTTTGGGAAGAAGGTGTGTAAATGAATGGTTTGGCTTAGGGCCACACTGAATACCACCTTTGGCATAAAGGAAGGGTTAGTGCGTAGAGCGACTCTGTCTTGATGAAAAATGAGGAAAGGCTCCACTGCCATTAGGGCCTGTAGCTCTGAGACTCTTCTAGCTGAAGTTATTGCTAGTAGCAGGGCAGTCTTCCATGATAGAAACTTTAAATCAGCTGAAATAGCTGGTTGAAAGGGCGGTAGTGTAAGCTTTTCTAGAACAAAGTTGAAGTCCCAAGTTGGTGTTGGAGTTCTCCTGGGCGTTCTTATGTTCTTAGCCCCTCCGAGGTACTGTCTTAGGAGTGGATGTGAAAATAAAGGTGGATCCGTGTTGTAGTGAGCTGAAATCGCTGAGGCGTGGATCTTAATAGATGAAAAAGAAAGTCCTTTGTGCAACATCTCAGTTAAATATTGTAGAATCTGAGGAATGTTTGGAGCAAGGGGATCTTGGCCTTTAGTCTGGTTCCAGGCGCAAAATCTTTTCCATTTGTCTGAATAGGCTTTCCTGGTGCTGGGCCTCCTGGCCTCCAGAATGATATCCATAACAGCTTTAGATAGAGGTGTTGTCAGGTTGTTTAGATAATTTTCCATGCAGCCAGATTTAAAGTCTTGAGCTGGCTGTGTAGAATCTGATTGTTTTGCTGAGTGAGCAGGTGAGGAATTTGGGGTAAAATCCATGGTGGGCCGTGGGCCATGTTCCTTAGTATTGGGTACCAGTGTTGGCGTGGCCAGTCTGGAGCAATGAGTATCATTTGTGGCCTCTCTAATCTGACTTTCAGCAGCACCTTTGCTAGAAGAGGCAGTGGAGGAAAGGCATACACTGTTAATGTTTTCCAGCTGAATGAGAGGGTGTCCACTTTCCAAGCTAGTGGGTGGAATTGTCCTTGTGCAAAATTTCCGAAGTTGGTAGTTTTGGGGGTTGGCAAACAGAACTATGTCTGGGCGTCCCCATTTTTGAGTTATCATTGCAAATACTTGTGGATCCAGTTTCCACTCGTGGGGATCCATGATGTTTCTGCGTAGGTGGTCTGCCAATGTGTTTTTCTTTCCTGGACGGAATTGTGCTTGTAGTTGAACTTGGTAAGTCAGTGCTGTGTTCCACAAGGTCATTGCTTGCCTGCATAGGGGGTAGGAGTGTGTGCCCCCTTGCTTATGTACCACATTACTGTGGTATTGTCTGTCTTTATTAGGAGTTGTCCTGTATGCAAGAGGTCCTTGAAAGCTGTTAGGGCATTCTGTACAGCTAGCATTTCTTTTTGATTGATATGCAGACGCCTTTGATCTGTATCCCATTTGCCCTGAATGCACTGTCCTGCCATGTGTGCTCCCCAGGCATAATCCGATGCATCTGTTGTTATAGTTTGCCTGGCTGTGGGCAAGGTAAAAGGCTGACCCTTGTTGAGGTGACAAGCCTGTGCCCACCATAGAAGCTCCTGGTGAAGGCAGGGAATGAGTGGTATCATTGTTTCCAAGCTGTGGCTGTGCTTTGTCCATACGCTCTTCAGGTACCATTGTAATTTCCTCATATGCAGTTTTGCAAATGGTATTACGAGTATGCAAGATGTCATGAATCCCAAGGCCTGCAGAATTTTTCTTGCAAGGAGTTGGGTCTTTGTTGCTATCATTTTGAAGTTTTGAGTCAGCTGTTGTTGTTTGTCTGGCATGAGATAAGTCATCTGGGCCGTTGTATTCAAGCTGGCACCCAGGAATATTATGTTCTGTGAGGGCACTAGTTTTGATTTCTTTTCGTTTACTGTGTACCCTAGGCAACTTAAAAGGTGTTTGACAAACGCCAGATGCTCTAAAAGAATGTCCTTGCTTTCTGCTTGAATAAGGCAGTCGTCCAGGTATGGGTATATTTGAATTCCTCTTTGTCTGCAGTATGCAATTACTGGTGCCAGGCATTTTGTGAAGACGCTGGGCGAAGTAGATAAGCCAAAGGGCAGTGCAGAGAATTGATAATGAGTTGAACCTGCAATGAAACGGAGGTATCTTCTGCAATTGTGTCTGATAGGGACATGCAGGTATGCCTCCTTGAGATCCAATGTTACTAGCCAAGCCTTCTTGCCCAGCATGGGAAGAAGCTGCTGTAGTGTTAGCATCTTGAATTTGGGTACAAGGAGGTAGGTGTTTAGAAATGAAAGGTCCAGAATGAGTCTCCAGGCTTTGTCCTTTCTGGGGACTAGAAAGAGTCTTGAGTAAAATCCTTGTCCTTGCTCCTGTGTAGGTACCTGTTGAATGGCTCTCATGTCCATGAGAGCTGTAATTTGTTTTTGTGCCTCCGCCCATTGATTTGGTGGCAGGTTTGGCATTCCTCTTATCCTTGGCAAGGTGTGAAAGTGGAATCTGTATCCTTGTGAAACAATGTTTAGGACCCATTTGTCTTTTGTGATGATGTGCCAGTTGTCTGCAAAAAGTGCTAATTTCCCTCCCAAGGGAGCTGCCAAGAGAGATTTGCTTGGCAGTCTGAGGGTTAAGTCATTGTGTTTGTCTTCTGTTAGCTTGGGGCCTGTCTTCTCCTCCTTTCTGGGTAGTGGCACCCCATTGTCGTGGTTTGTAAGGGCCTTGTGACTGACCTCTGCCCCTTGGGCGTCATTTGCCCCACTGTGGTCTGTCAGATGCTGGAAAGGACCAGTTTTTTGTTGGCTAATTTCTGCTGAAACGAGGGGGTTGAACCTGTAAAAAAATCCTTGACCGTCTGCATAGATTTTGCCTTATCCTCCATTTTCTTTAAGATCTCTTCTGCTTTTACACCAAATAAAACATCCTGCTGTAAAGGTGCATCCAATAACTTTGCTTTAACATGATCAGGGAGGGTTTGTTCTTTTAACCAAGCATGTCTACGTATGACAGAACCAGTCACTGCTGCTCTACAGGAAGCTTCCAATGAATCAAATCCACATTGTAAAGTACGTTTGCCCACCTGTTCAGCTGCATGTAACAGATCCTGCATTTCCTTGAAATCAGGCTGCTCTGAATGTGTGCTCATTTTTTGTTTTAATTTGGACATTAGGAATTGCTGGTATTTCAGCATGTGAAACTGGCAATTTAAGGCTCTCATAGCTAGAGTAGCTGAGGTGTATACCTTCTTTCCCCATCTATCTAGTGCTCTGGAGTCCCTTTCAGAGGGTACAGGATTTTTAGCAATAGAGGCCTTAACCCCTTTGGGACCCTGGGAAATTGTTTCTGGGTCAGCAACAGGGCTTTTGTATAGGAATTTGTGTGAGTCAGGGACTCTGTAGTATCTGTCTGGTTTGGCTGGAGCAGGAGGTAGAGAGTCTGGGTTAAGGCTAGATTCTAAGTAACCATCATCCACAATGTCCAACATGGGAGGGACAGCAAGTGGTCTGTGCTGGGGTAGTAAAAGGAACTCTCGGAGCCTTTTCTTAGAATCAGAGTAATCCTGGCCTTCCCAGTGGAAATGTTCCCTCATGGTATGCAAAGTTTCCCCAAAGGAGTAGTCTTCTGGAGGAGATGCTGAGGGAATAGATTCTTCAGCATCAGAATCTTCATAAGGGGGAAAGGAGTATTCCTGTTCCTCAGAAGAATCTGAGGAAATTGAAACCTGGTCAGAGGAAGCATAATCCTCCTCTTGTCTTGGCCTTTTATCAGGAGGGGGATGGGAACCCCTGATTAGGGTAATCAAATCTTCAGCCATCTTAAGCATCTGTTTCTTAGGCATGGGGCCTTGTACTGGAGACTGATGTACAGTCTTTTTAGGTTTTAATGGAGTTTTTAGCTTAGCATAAGATTTAATGGTGAGTGTAGTCGGTCTGAAGACACCTTCTGCAACCAAAGGCGTTTCTACTGTACCGGACTCTCCTTCTGCTCTGGAGTCGGAAGGGCCTAAAGAAGATGGCTGAGTCGGCCTAGTACTCTCCGCTTGTGAATCAGAAGCTGTCTGGAGTTCTAAATCAGCGGTCATCAGGGGCTGCGTAGGCACCTCACTGAAAACCGGAGAACCGGCGAGAGGCCCAGCATAGGCCTTGGAGTCTGGCCTGGTTCTAGGCTGCCTGTCCTTATCCTTGCATTTTTTATGCATGCCGGTCGTCGGTTGCTCCGACGGCATGGTATAATTAAATTTCCTACCACAGTAATGTCGGGCAAAATCAAACCGATGTTTGATAATTCGTTTATTAAACCTAGCACAAAACCGACAACCTGTGACGTCGTGGTCTGGGCCTAGGCAAGGAATACAATAAGAATGAAAGTCCTTATGAGGTATTTGCTTCCCACAAGAAATGCAATTGTTAACTTTTTCTGACATCGGACTGAGGCAAGAAAAGGTTCTCCAACGGGGTACTTAGCTTTATTGAAGACTTCGGTCTGAAATTCGATTTGAAAATCTCAGGAGTCGGCCGACCGGCACTTGCGAACTGCTTCTGCTTTGGGCACCGCGCGGCAAGAAAGACTGGGGAAAATGGCATTGGATGCCTCTTATATACCCCTGCCGCACTGACGTCAGGGAAGAAGCGACAGCAACCGACGCCGGACCAAGAATTTGGAACTCTGGCCGACTGCGGGACCGCCTGACGGCAGGATAACCCAAGTGTGATGACTGCAGCAGTGTAACACGATGAACATCTATCTCTGATGATGGAGAGGAATCACTTGTCAGTGGTAATAGCTTCCCACCTGGCCAAGAAGAGTGACAGCCTTTGAGAAAGAGGGGGTAATGGGACTGAGAGCAGGGAAAGAGGTGCTGCAGAGGCAGTTGTGGGATTTTGCCTCAAAAGGCGGCATCCTCACTGGAGGTTCTCAATGTTTTTTTTTTTTTTTCAGAGTAGCTTTTCCTAGGGATTTTGTTTGTTTCTGAACTGTCCTGTGATCTCTTCTAGTGAAGAAAGTAGATTTAGGCGGGTAGTTCTTATAGTATTTAGGAAATGAGGACTGTAGTATCTGTCTGCCATCCTTCATGGTCTTACCTTGGTCTTGGGAAAGTTCTGATCATACTGGCTGCCTGAGGACCAAACAGTAAGTGTTTGTTCACTGGTGAGTCCAGAATTTAGATTTGAAATCCTCAGGTATCGGCTTAGTGTGAAGCCATGCATATTTGTGAATAAAAGATCCAGTGGCAGCTGCCCTAGACGCAGCCACAAGTTCATAATTGCACTTAATGCTGTGTCTAGCAATATGAATGGCCTGGGACTGTAAACTCAAATGCTTAGAATCTGCTGTAGGAGGATCCATTATAGCTTTGTTTAAGGAATGCAGGAGAGAGATCAAATACTTTGCCATTTGAGTCTGGTAATTAACTACCCTAAAAGCAAGGTAGCAGAGGTGTAAACCTTCTTTCCCCATCTATCCAAAGCCTTATTATCTTTGTCAATAGGTAAGGCATTTGCACTGGGCAGATGCTTAGAGGGCTTATCTGAAGAGAAAGAGACTGCAAAGGGATCTGTCACTAGGTTCTTGAATAAATATTTTAGGGCACCTTGTAAAACCTGTTTGTTCTCCTGTGAGCTGGTGGGTGAGAAGCAAGTCCAGAAGAGGTGGACTGAAAGGTATCCTGGAAAGCCTCAAGGACAGGAGGGACTTAAGAAGGGACAGAGGTGACCATCTCCAAGAGGGTGTAATACCTCTTCTGAACATCGGAGAACTGCATGGATAACCATTCATCATTTCTGTATAGTCTCCCCAAAGGAAACTTCCAATAGGAGAATCTGGTGAAAGAAAGTCCTCTTCATCGGAAGAGATTTTTCCTGGAGAATGCAGTGAAAATTATAGTACAGAGAATGGTCAGAGTCATAGTCCTGTTCCTCATCAGAAGAGGAATGAGACTGAAAGTAAGGAGGTTTCAAAGACAAAAGCTTTGAAAACCCCCTGTGAGAAGGATACCCACTCCTTTTCCCTAGATATTGAGGGACAAAACACAAGACTAGTCTTCTGTTTTTTTTTTCTTTTTCTTTTTAGGTGTGAAGATGAGATGCAGAGGTTCAAAACCCTGTTAGACTTCTATTAGATGGGCTGGAATCTCTTCCCTAACTAAAATTTGAGAGACTAAGTCCAGTCCTTCGGAAATGATGAGACACGGTTCCTTGGATGTATCGGCAGCCTGCAAGGCCTCCGGAGTCACAACGGCCTCTGATGGGGTCTCAGTAGCCAGCAACTGAGAAGCAGCCTGATATATCACTGGTTCTGCATCACTGAGTACACTGGAGTTGGAAACGCTGGACTGTGGATTTGTATGAGGCCTCTTTAGTTTTTTTCTTTCACAGCAGAGGAATGTCTGAGGATGTGGAGTCAGCCATATTGGACTGGGCCAAGCATTTACGACGCTGGATCTCGAGAAAGCTGTTATGATTAGAAAGCCTTGATCTAATGTTTTTTGGAACAAATCACTGGCAGATTGAGCAAGATCTGTCATTTGAGTTCAGGCCTAAGCAAAAAAGACGTGGTATGCAAGTCTTTGTATGCAATCTGCCTACTGCACTTGCGCTTACCCCTTCTAGCTGACCTCTTCAATTTTCAACAAAATATTGTAGGATAGAAAGGAATGCTCCCCAATGGGGGACATATATGGATAAGAAATCAAAGCAAACAACCTAACAACGAAAAGTCTGAGGGATGCATAACCTTCTTTTGGGCTGATGGTGAGACAGTCTATGGATCCATGCTTGTGCATCCATCTACATACCACAAAGCATAACAGCTGAGGTCACGCACTGGACGTTTGACTTAGGGAAGGGAAGGATTTGGTACATTGGATGGATGTCAGTGGTGACAACCCATATGTCAGGAATACTTCAACAGTGATTTCAGTCAGGACATCAAATGGTAAATCAGCAGTTTCCTAACAGACCAGTTTGAAACACGACAGTCCTGCTGGTATCCTCCTTCTATGTTCACAGGTTTGGCAAACAAGTTAAAGGCCTAGTGTCCATCAAGGTGCTGATGTCCCCATATCCCATGTTGGCACTTACAGGTTCAAATCAAACCTCTAGCCTATCTAATGCACCTAATAAGAGCTTATGTTTCAAAGAGGAACACAGAGTGAAACATCTTAGCTATTGAAAAAAGTACTAATATTAAAAGAGAGACAAAGAAAAGAAAAGCATTTTACCTGCGTGGCTTGCGAATATCCCATAGACCTACTCCTTCCTTAGAATTGGCTGTTGCTAGTAATCTGGGCTCCGCTGGATTAAACATCACACTGTGAAATGCTGAGGGATAGTGTGCTAGACAAAATGGTTCTACAAAAGGGGGAAGACATTGCATGATTAGAATAAATATCAAGTATCTCAGAGGCCTTAACATAAATGTTTCACTGAAGCCAGACTGTGAACACTTCTGTTAAATGTGTTTTACTTTATTTCATTAGCATAATCTGCTATTATGCAATATCCGTTTATGTTGCATCTCGAGAGAGGAAAAAATGTGAAAAATGGATGTAAAAAAAACACACTTTGAACAAACATGATACAGCTAGCCATTATCAGTTTAAATTTTGCTGAAAGCATTGCAAAAAGATTACAAAATAACTCAAATCAACAGATGCATGGCTTCCTATCACACCTAAAAAAACACAAATTTGCAAGTCCTGGAAAAAAAAGGCCAACAGATTGCAAAATAAACTATTATACAATAAAAGTGCTTTTGAGGAGGGGGGTGCTCCACTCACAACCTTGCTACTTACATATATCAATAGAGACCGATACACACCTAGTATACATTTATTTTATTTATTTGCATTTGATAAATGCATCTGAATGCGGATCCATCTGGACCATTTTGAGAATCAGCTTGGGTAGAAAAACAATGGAAAACAATTATTATAAGATATCACAGACTGCAATATATATATAAAATGCAACACATTTAAAATGACACCAGAATTACGATGACAGACGGCAACCCACCGTCAGCTATGTTTGTAGTTGGTAGCGAAAAGAACACGGCTCGGACTGAATAAAAACTTTAATAAAAGAAACTCAAAGCCATTAGGAATATACAACTAGGTTTAGCGCTTTCATCTGCAACAATGCAGACTTCTTCAGAACAATAACACTGTAACAATACACTCTTTTAAAACCTTTTTGGCGCCAAATATGCACTTCACATATATAAAGTGCTAGTGCCTACTATCGTATACTGTCATTTAAAAAATTAAACAACCTTCCTTCAAATTCAATAAACATCAATTAATTTCCAATAACATAAATTATTAATGAATATATGTGTATATATATATTATAAATATGTAAATAAAATGTAAAATGTATTCCATATAAATCTAAAATGTAATTCTAAAATCATTCAACAGACATATAATAACACCTTATACTAAAGGCTGCTTTTATATACTACCCTAGCCAGTGCCTACAAAGTAAATGCATGATTTACATGTTCCATACCATAATACAATTGATACGACACCACTAATATGAACATAAAATTTGATGACCGTAAACATATAATAAATTTATAATAAAATTGATACGGAATGAACAATATATATAACTATTCCAATACCAGAAAAAGTTTTATTGATACATACTCATTTAAACCCGGTTCCCTGGATGCATCCGTCCGTATTTGCCAGACAGCCTCCCTTTTACTTAAATAGCTTTAAAATTTCCTCCCCAGGTAGAATAATGCACCTGATCGATAATTGCAAACCTAAAACTGTGTCCATCATCATGTTTTTTTATGTGCCTATAAAGTGCGTTCTTTGTCTCTCTGGTTCTTATTTTATATAAGTGATGATATATACGCTTACGCAGCTGTCTCTCTGTCTTACCTATATAAAACACGGAACATAATACACATTTTGCCAGATAAATTATGTTTTTCGTATTACAATTACCCCTTTTGAATTTTATGTAAGTCTTGTTTATGTCATCCAATCTACATCCTTCACTTTCATTGATGACTGAGCACTGATTACATGACCCACATCTCCTAGTTACTCCATTTTTGTTGGTATTTATTGGGTCTCTAGTGCCATGCTGCAGGTACTGTTCGATATTCATACCCATTTTGTGTACAAAACTAGGTCTTAAACCCACTGTATTTTTTACCTCATCATCTACTATTAATGAATTCCAATGTCTTATAATAATATTTTTGATTTCATTAACACATGGTGTATACATCAAAACACATACTCTGTTAAAAGGATCATCACTTGTGACATTATTCACCTTAATGTTATTAATTTCAACACCCAGTAAGGGGGGGTACTTTTTACCCCACTCATTCCGAACATACTTAGATACATCTTCTAATAACCATCTTGGGTACCCCCTACTGGCAAACATAGATATGATGAATTCCAACTCCTTTTCCATCACCTCAAAATTTGATGACATTCGTGCCGCCCTAATGCATTGCCCTTTAAATATATTTTTCAATATGTATTTTGGATGAATACTAGAGTATTCTAAATATCCACTGGAGAATGTATCTTTCCGATAAATTTCAGACTGAAATCCATTGCTAGTATGCCTTATAAATGTATCTAAGTAAGATATTCCTTCCTTACTAATGTGTGTAAACTTTAAAAACTCACTAGTCTGATTGATATATTCAATGAATTCTTTAATAATCTCATCTGGTCCATTCCATAAAATAAACATATCATCCAGAAATCTAGTGTAATAGGATATATGTTTATAGTATTCACTCTTAAATATGTAATTATTTTCCAACTCCAACATAACCATATTGGCAAATATGGGGGCACAAGAAGCCCCCATAGCTACACCTCTAGTTTGTTTATAGTATTCCCCTTCAAAATATATAAAATTATTGTCTAACACAATACCCATCATATCAGTAATAAGACTGATGCGGTCCCAACTCATATTAGAATATTTCCTTAGAGTACTACAAAAATCATCCAATCTTTGGTCTCTAGGAATACTCGAAAATAAGTTGACCACATCAATAGTAATGTAGGTTAATTTTTCTTTCCACATTTCTGGAGTAAGATGGAATAAAAACATCCAGGAATCTTTTACCAAATGTGGAATATTGTCGTAGATCAGTTTAATCTATCTGTCAATAACCACTCCGATTGGGAATGTTTTCGATTTACTACCTGATATGATGGGGCGGAAAGGAGGTTTAACTATATTCTTATGTACCCTGGGGATACCTACAATGGTAGCCAAAATGGGAAATTCAACTTTCATAAAATTATATATATCTTCAGTTATTCATTGATCTATTAAGTACTCATTTAATGCCAAGTCAATTTTCTTATAACATATATTAATCTCATTCAAGGACGTTACATCATAATTACCTGACTCCATTAGTATTTTTTGCATTTCATTTATATAATCAATCGTGTTATAAAGTACTATACCCCCTCCCTTGTCTGGTTTCATAACTCTTATGTTTTTATTCCTAGATAATTCTACCAGACACTGCCTCTCCTTCATATTTAAGTTGTCTTTTAGCAAATGTTTATTAGTTGCTTTGTTACACCACTGGATATCAAAACAAACTAATTCCTCAAAATTAGACACTTTTTTATGGCTCGGGGGAATACAAGTGCTTTTTTTCTTACACATATCCCTATTATTGTTAACAACATTCTTGGATTTGTCACCTTTGTTATTGAATGACAAAGCTAAATTTAGCCTTCTACAATATAATTTGAATTGTTATGGTGCCAACTACATTGAACACAACTGTAGGTATATATTTCATACCCTTAATAAACAGAGAACCATGTTCGTCTCTAATGGTATCATCCTTATAATTATAAATCTTTAAATCATTAAACTGATACACTATTCTATCCTTCTCATCTTCACAAATTAATCCATCATTCACTTCCATTATGTGTAACTGATGCAGATGATTCATCAGAAAAATAACCATCAGACTTTGAAAAAACGTCATCTACCATCGAGTTTGTCGATTTCTCTGGAAATAATTCTGCTTCATATGTGGTGTGTAAAAACGTCCCCCTTGAAAATTTGTACCCCTTTCCTCATGTAACTCGTCATTAACATCATAATTCATCTTATTTTCATATTTATTATGTGTATGTTTCTAAATATAAGCTTTATTTTCCTTGTATTGTTCCATATCACGTAAAATCTTTGTTTTTTTCTCTCATATATTTTCCCGCTTTACTGTCCGCTAAATTGAATTGCTTATCATACAAATCCCGCCATTGGGGAAAAAGTATATCACTCAATATGTCCTTATTCAACTTTTCCAAATCCATAACCATTCTACTCAATTTTTCATTGTTTTCTTAATTAATAACTTCATATAGTTAATGCCACAAGTATTAAATAAAGTGTTGAATTCTGCCTTGGTGTCATTGTGTAAATTAACACCCATAGGTAACTTAAAAAATCTTAACCCCATGGGTACAATACCCAGGGATATACATTTCATTAAATAGGCACTGTCAATTTTAATACTTTTAATATTCAACTGTTTGCCCATAAGATAAATCATGTCTTTCAACGTTCCATAATTCGCACTTTTCCTTCTTTTTTGTGAAGCACTTTTGCTGTAGACACCGCATGTAGTAAAATCAAAGTCATTTGATAAAAAAATGTCTAGTTTGTTAACGTCACTGTCCATACTATTAACTTGTACAATATTATCTCTTGGACTAGAAGAATTATATACAGTACCTTTATCAGTATAAGAGTTAGACTTAGTTGCCGCAGCATAAGTTTTAACTGGCAACAACCATTTAGGACGAGCTCCGTTCCGCTCAAACTCTTCATCCACTTTAAAAAGCAAAAAATCAAATGTAAGCTCATTGTCAGAGTTGACACTTACATTATTAATAGTAGTGTTCCGATCAACAGGCTGTTCATTTGATGACATACCACTCTTTCGAACTTCCCCCTGACCATTAGGTATCTGGTACTGGGTCGATGTTTGTGTGGAAACCGTGTAGAATTTCCCTTTTTCTCCACCGTTACATTGTGAACGGTACCAGCATTGCTCTGCATCCGCCCCACTACATCAATTAACCGGGACACTTCAGTTCGCAAGGAATTCACTTCTGACCTCAATGAAACCAGTTCCTCTTTGTCCAATAAAGCCTCCGTCTCTCCACATATACTATCCATAGCTACAGACACACTCGTAGCACTATTGCAAAACAACACCAGAATTACGATGACAGACGGCAACCCACCGTCAGCTATGTCTGTAGTTGGTAGCGAAAAGAACACGGCTTGGACTGAATAAAAACTTTAATAAAAGAAACTCAAAACCATTAGGAATGTACAACTAGGTTTAGCGCTTTCATCTGCAACAATGCAGACTTCTTCAGAACAATAACATTGTAACAATACACTCTTTTAAAACCTTTTTGGCCCCAAATATGCGCTTCACATATTTAAAGTGCTAGTGCCTACTATCGTATACTGTCATTCAAAAAATTAAACAACCTTCCTTCAAATTCAATAAACATCACTCAATTCATTTCCAATAACATAAATAATTAATGAATATATGTGTATATATATTATAAATATGTAAATAAAATGTAAAATGTATTCCATATAAATCTAAAATGTAATTCTAAAATCATTCAACAGACATATAATAACACCTTATATTAAAGGCTGCTTTTATATACTACCCTAGCCAGTGCCTACAAAGTAAATGCATGATTTACATGTTTCATACCATAATACAATTGATACAATGACACCGGCTTCTGAGGGTGTATTCAGGCATACAGACTTGCTCCACCTTCATTACTAAGGCCTAAATCACGATCTATGTCTAAAAAAACGATGCCCAGACCACATGTTCAGACCCCTATACATAAAAAACAAATAATCAAAATGGCTGAAGATCTAATTACTCTAATCAGGGGTAGTCAACCCCGCCCCCCCCCAAGAGGCCTAGGGCTGAGCTTGATTATGAATCTTCTGATCAGATTTCTGCTTCTTCTGACTCTTCTAATGACCTGGATTTGTCCATACCTACTTATGAGGATTCTGATGTAGAGGATTCCATTCCCTCCGCTTCCCCTCCCGTGGATTTTTTTTTTGGGGAAACTTTACATACCTTAAGGGAGCATTTCCACTGGGGAAAGTCAGGAATTTTCTGAATCAAAAAAGAGGCTTAGGGATTTCCTTCTTCTACCTCAGCATAGGCCCTTGGCTATACCTCCTGTACTAGACATTGCTGATGATGTGTTTTCCGAATCCAATATGGCCCCTGATTCCCTGCCTCAGGCTCCTAGTAAACCTGACAGATACTACAGGGTTCCTGAGTCCCACAAATTCCTTTTCAAAAATCCTGTTGCAGATCCAGAAACCATTTCTCAGAGGCCCAAGGGCATTAAGGCTTCTACTGCTAAAAATCCTACCCCTTCTGAAAGAGACTCCAGGGCGCTGGATAGATGGGGTAAAAAGGTTTATACTTCTGCAACTTTGGCAATCAGGGCTTTAAACTGCCAATTTCATACGTTAAAATATCAACAGCATATTATTGGACTGCTTAAACAGAAAATGATGCTGATTCTTGACTGTGTGAAAAATAAAGATTTACAGGATTTATTGCATTCTGCTGAACAAATCCGCGGTGGTGGTGCTGCAGTAGCGTTGTCGCCTCACAGTAAGACGCTGTCCGGTTCGATTCTCAGCTAGAGCGTCTACTGCATGGAGACATGCATGAATGGGCGTACCTTCGTTGAAGGTTGTGCGTCAGGCCTGGCAAGCCAGTACGTAAAAATCAACTGCCAATCATTAGCGGACCGGAGTTCCGCTGTGGCAACCCCTAACCGGGAAAAGCCGAAAGACACAAACCATTGCATTCTGCTGAACAAGTTGGAAAACATACTTTGAAATGTGGTTTTGATTCTTTAGGAGGCCTCCTGCAGGGCTGCTGTTACTGGGTCTGTGCTTAGAAGGAATGCTTGGCTTAAGGAGCAATATTTGCCTGATCATGTTAAAGCAAAATTGTTGGATGCTCCTTTAAATCAGGACCGTCTGTTTGGCAATAAGGCTGAAGAAGTTCTAAAAAAGATGGAAGATCAAGCTAAATCTATGTAAACTGTTAAAGATTTCTTACAAGTGCCACCTCCAAGATTTAGTAGGCACTGGCCTACTAAGAACTGGTCTTTTCCAGCACCTTCCAGATCCTCTCAAGCCAAACCCAGACACACCAAAAGTACCAGGTTTCAGTACCAGGGGATGCTCAGAACTAAGCAATGGGGGGCCTCCACTTCCAAATCTGGAAATAACAAGACACCCCCCTATTGCAAACAGTCTCAATGACTTCCTTTTAAAATTATCAAGCACTTACCTTTTAGCCGCCCCTTTGGGGGGAAAAATGCTCTTCATGCAAACGACTGGGAACTCATAACCAAGGACAAATGTGTTTTAAATACACTGTTCCAGGGATACAGATTTCATTTCCACACGTTGCCAACACCAAACGGGTGGCTAGACCTGCCCCCAAATCAGTGGGAAGAGGCTCAAAAAACAAGTACTTTCCCTCTTAAACATGGGGGCTATTCAACCAGTACCAGAAAAGGAAAAGGGACAAGGTTTCTATTCCGGGCTTTTTCTGGTACCCAGAAAAGGCAAATCGTGGCGCCCAATTCTGGGCCTCTCTACTCTAAACACCTTTCTGGACATTCCAAAATTCAAGATGCTGACTCTTCACCAGTTACTTCCTATGCTAGGCAAAGATGCCTGGTTGGCAACTCTAGATTTACAAGAAGCATACCTGTACATCCCAATCAGGGAATCTTGCAGAAGATACCTACGCTTCAAAGCAGGCTACTTGCATTATCAGTTCTCTGCACTGCCCTTTGGCTTGTCTAGTGTGCCCAGGGTATTCACAAAGTGCCTGGCTCCAGTTATTGCATTTTGCAGGCAAAGAAATATTCAAATATATCCATACCTGGACGATTGTCTAATTCAGGCAGAAAACCAGGGCATACTTCTAAATCATCTGGCGTTTGTAAAAAAGGGTTCTAACTTGTCTGAGGTACACCATAAATGTAAAGAAATCACAACTGGTACCCTCTCAACAGATAACATTCCTGGGTGTAAGCTTGAATACAACTGCCCAGATGGCTTTCCTCATGCCAGAGAAGCAAATTAATTTGGTAACTTACTTCAAACAAGTGGCCACATAAACCCTGCTATAAGCAAGACAAATACTGCAAGCCTTGGGGTTCATGGCCTCCTGCATTCTTCTAATTCCATATGCAAGACTGCATATGAGGAAACTACAGTGGTACTTCAAAATTCTATGGAGTCAACACGGTCAGAGCCTGGAAACAATGATTCCTATCATTCCTTGCCTACACCAGGAATTCCTATGGTGGGCAGGGGCCTGCCACCAAAACAAGGGACTGCCAGTCACACTACCCCCTGCCGCCCAAACCATAACTACAGATGCATCAGACTATGCATGGGGGGCTCACCTGGCAGGGAAGTGCATTCAGGGCAAATGGAACCCAAATCAAATGCACCTACATATCAATCAAAAAGAAATGTTAGCTGTACAGAATGCTCTGACAGCCTTCAAGGACTATATTCTTCCAGGACAACTAATGGTAAAGACGGACAACACCACGGTTATGTGGTACATAAACAAGCAGGGGGGTAGACATTCTTAACCCCTCTGCAGATTACCCATGGCATTGTGGAACACAGCCTTGAGATACCAAGTGCACCTACAAGCTCAATTCTTGCCAAGAAAATTGAATACACTGGCAGACGGACTAAGCAGAAATCTCATGGACCCACACGAGTGGAAACTGGAACCACGGATTTTCAACATGTTGACAAGCAAATGGGGGAGCACAGACATGGATCTATTTGCCTCCCCCCAGAACTACCAGTTGGACAAGTTTTGCACAAGGACTCCCCACAAAGAAGCCTGGAAAGTAGATGCTCTGTCCTTCAGCTGGAAAAACCTATCAGTCTACACTTTTCCCCCTCTGACTCTGCTCTCCAAAGTTCTGCTAAAAGTCAAACAGGACAAACCAAGAATGTTTTTGATTGCTCCAGACTGGCCACGCCAACAATGATACCCACTCCTGTGCAGTGTGTCACAAATATCTCCATGGCACCTGCCTCAGACCCCTTCCTTGCTGTCTCAGCAGGAGAACCAAATTCTACACCCTCAGCTTCCAACATTGAACCTTGCAGCCTGGCTAATCACTTAAATTCACCTTTATCATCCCTCAGCAAACCTGCGATGGATGTCATCTTGGAGGTGAGAAGGCCTAGTATTAGAAAATCTTATGCTGACAAAAGGAAAAGATTCTGTGCCTGGAACCAATCTTTAGGGATGAGCACAGAAGCGCCCAATTTACCTCAGATTTTGCAATACTTAACTGAGATGCTTTGCAAGGGCCTGTCTTTTTCTTCTATTAAAATCCACGCTTCAGCTATTTTAGCTCACTATAACACAGTATAACACAGAACCACCCCTCTTCTCTCATCCCCTGCTCAAGCAGTATCTCAGAGGGGAAAAGAACTTGAGACCAACCAGGAGAGTTCCTACCCCTACCTGGGACCTCAACTTTGTTCTGGAGAAGCTCACTCTGCCTCCTTTTGAGCCAGCTGCTACTGCAGACTTAAAATTTATTTCTAGGAAAACAGCCTTCCTTTTAGCAATCACTTCAGCTAGAAGGATATCTGAATTACAGGCCCTTATGGCAGTGGAGCCTTTCATCATCTTTCATGCGGACAGGGTATCTCTGAGGACCAGTCCATCCTTTATGCCCAAGGTGGTTTCCAGTGTGGCTCTTAATCAGTCCATTCATTTGCCAACCTTCTTTCCCAATCCACAGAACAAAGGGGAACGGATTCTGCATTCCTTGGATGTGCACAGACAACTTAGATTCTACTTGGACATAACTAAATCTCGAAGAAAATCTCAACAATTGCTGGTAGCATTTGCAGGGGCAGAGGGGAAGGCTATTTCAAAACAAACCATTTCTAAATGGATAAGCCATTGCATTCATTTCTGCTATAAGCACCATGGAAAACATATCCCCCTAGGGGATCAGATCTCACTCAACCATGGTTGCATCTACTTCTGCAACCTTTCTCAGAGGTGTTCCTACCAGGGATATTCTAGAAGCTGCTACCTGGAGTTCTGTACATACTTTCACCAAGCATCATTTACCAATTTTCTCTAAATCCAGAACTGGCTTTGCCACTGCTGTCGTGCAGGGCCTTATAGATGGTCCTAATGCTGTATAAACTCCTCCTCCCAACCATAGCTTTGTGAATCTACCCAAATGTAATGACTGCAACAGTGAAACACGAAGAACATAGTACATTTGTGTACACTTAGCATAAATGTAGATGTTCGAGCGTATCCACCGTTGCAATTACCCTCCCTCCAGCCCCCTAATTTTCTCTGGCTATACCTCTACTTTGTTTTACTATGCTTAAAAGCCTTTTTGGTGTATTTGCTTTTGGTTGGAGGTATATTTTTGTGTTTTTAAATTTTATTAGCTCCCCATTAGGGGGACACCTGACATCTGGGGCAAGAAAAACTGATGTAATGGCATCGGATGCATGTTTTATACCCCTGAAGACCTGACATCATGGTAGAAGGGACAACAACCGACGCAGGACCCAAGACTTAGTTAATCAGGCCGACTGAGGACAACCTGCCAGCAGATTACTCAAATGTAATGACTGCAACAGTGAATACACTCGAACATCTACATTTACGGTAAGTGTACACAACTGTACTGTTTTCTTTCTTCTTTAGAATCTGCTGCACGGTCTCATGGAACACGTGCCTAAAAGATATCAAAACAGAATCATCCAGGATTGCTTTAAGTCGGGTACAATCATCAACCCTGACACTGGGTAAGCAGATCCAGAGTGAGAGGAATCTTGTGGCAATTACCCTTGGCCAATTCAATTAAGAGAGACAATCAAATTTGCCTGGGCCAAAAAGTCACCACAGTGATCTTTAGTAATTCTTTATGAATCTTCAGAAGTAGTTTGGGTGTCAGTGGAAAAGGTGGAAATATATAAAGGAATTTTTCCTTACAAGGGAACAGCAATGCTTCTGTTGTCCAAGCATGGCTGTGAGGATGACTTGAACATAATTCTTCTGTTTGTTCTGAAAGGAGGCAAACAGAACTATTTAAAGTGCTTTCCACATCTGGACCAAACCCAGGCAGATCTCTATCTTGAGTTTCCTCTCATAAGGGTCCATATGGGATCTGCTTAGTCTGTCTGCCACCAGGTTTTGACTGTGGTGCTGTCTGTGACCAATAAAAAGAGGACCATCAAACCATGAACCTCACTAAAAAGGCAGCACAGCAGAAGAAAATAAAATGGAATAAACCAGCACTGGAAAATGCAGCTCAGTTTAGAGCAATCTCCAAACTTCCTCAGACCATTTACAATAAACGGTTTAGTCTTGATTCAACTTGTTTGACTGAGCTGCACTTCCAGTACTGGTTTATTCCATTTTGTTTTCTTCTACTGTGTTGACTTTCTAGTGAGGTTACCAATAAAAGGGGACCTGGAGACCATAAGTGGTGAAGACATTTTACGGTCTAAATCCTTGCTAACATTTCTTTGATTTTTTTATGTGGTTTGTAACTTCTTAAGAACACCAACAGCCTTGCACTTAAACTCCCTTTTCCATATTTCCCCACACAAAATCTGAAGAGTCCATCTAGACTGACTGAACTGGTGTCTGAAGGGAGAAAGGTAGGTAGGTCTGGATTGACAGACCTCTGATCACTGTAACTCTCATTTCACAGCTTCCAGCAGTGGTACCTTGAACACCAAGGGAAGCACTGCTGGGTCCAACTATTTTGTAAATACCACTGAATCTTTCTCATGTGGAGTCTGACCAGTGATGTCATGAGTATCATGGATGCAATAAGCCCTAGAATTTTGAGAAACTGTCTTGAGGAGCCAGCTTCTTGAAGAGAGGAATCCCTGACAATGTTCTGAACAGTCAGGACTTGGTCTTCTCGTAAAAAGGCCATAGTTTTTCTCTCTCCATTATACACCCCAGGGAGACACTTTGTTGTGAGGGTGTGACACAGAACATCTGTAGGTTCAACTTGAAGTTGGGAGCAATTGGCATGTGATAAGCATCCTTCAGATGTAAAGTCCCCATGAAACAGTGGTCCGAAAGAAGAGGTATTATTGTCTGCAGGGTGAGCATTTTGAATTTGGGTACTTTCAGAAGGGTACCAAAAAGATTTTGGTGTAAAACACTTTTCCCATTTGTTGTGCAGGAACTGGTTCTCCCCTGCTTATAACTTGTGAAGGAGTACCAGAGACAGCAGAATTGCCTGGTCTGGCATGTGCGGGGGGAAGACAGGAGAATACTCTGTCCACTGCCAAGAGTATCCTCACCACATTACCCTTAGCACTCACTTGTCTGAGACTATTTGTGGCCAGGCTGCTAGGCTGAGCTAAAGCCTAGGGGAAGTGGAAAGGGAAGAAAGGACAAGATGCCCTGAGTCTTGGTACAGTCATTCTAAAGCAGAGGAATAGGTTCATAGGTAGATACTAGGCTATCTGCCCTAGGGCATTTATAAGCCTAGCCAGAGTGTATTTGGCTTCCACCTCCCTATTAGATTAGCCTACTGTGCCTCTGTAAAGTAGGTCACAGAAGGTACCCTTTTAAGATTAGTTTACTGTGCCTCTGTCTAGCAGGGACACAGAAGAGATCCCAGGGGTGAATTTGCGATTTCCCATCCACGCGTCCAGATTTCGCTTGAAGAGGGTCAGCGAGGGGCTATGTCTAACATGAATTGGGATTCTATTCCAGAGTGAGGGGAGCCTCTGGGAAATGAATCTGTCCCTCCAGCATGTCCTATTTATTTTTGTGCTGAGGTTTAGGTCCCTGGAGCTCTAAGGGACCTGGATTTTTTGAGGTGGAGCATGTCCATTAATTCTGGGTTTGACATGCCTTTGTACGTCAGGCATAGATCGCCTCTGAGTAGGAGGTAAGCAACTGAGTAGAGCTGGAGTTTCTTTAGTCGAGCTGCATAGGACATCTGTTTGTAGCCCATGATCCTCTTGGTGAGGTACTTTTGGGGTCTCTCCAGTTGCTGCAGGTGTCGGGTAAGGTGCATCCCAAAAGGGGCATTGTATTCAATTATGGGCCTGATGAGTGACGAGTAGAGGGGCACAATGACCTCTCTTGATCTAGATGTGAACCCTTTCGTGATAAGGTGGGCTATATAGAAGGTCTTTCCAACCACTTTGGCAATGTGATTATCAAAGGAGAGATTACTATCTACGTTGGTCCCCAAATCTCTAATTACGTCTTCCGTACTTAATGGATTACCACCTATGTGGTAATTTGCGGGCACCTTGTTTTTCCCAAAGGGGATGACTATGCACTTTTTAGCATTTAGCTTGAGGCCATGGCTCTGGCACCAAGCATCCGTCTCTGTGAGACCCTTTTGGAAGATGCTTGTGTCAGCTGGAGATTCAATTATGGCCCCCAGTTTGCAGTCATCTGCAAACTTTGTCAGCCATAATCCCCCCGTGTTAGCCTGAACCTCAGAGAAGTATATACCGAACAAGAGAGGTCCCAGAACTGAGCCCTGTGGGACGCCACTTGTAACTGGTTTGGATTCGGACATGGCACCTGCGATTCTGACAATGTGGGTTCTATCTCTGTGCCAGTTTGCAACCCATCTTGTGATATAGGGGTTGATATTTAAGCTGGTAAGCTTATTTATGATGCCCGAGTGGGGTATTTTGTCGAAGGCTCTTGCGAGGTCCAGGTAGGCTGTGTGGACTACCTTGCCCTCATCTATGGCTTTGGTAACTGTTTCAAAGAAATCAACTAGGTTTAAGAGGCAAGATCTGCCCTTAACAAAGCCGAATTGGGTAGGATCCAGTGTCTGGAGGCTCCCAATGTCTTTGTTATGAGTTCCATGATAATATGCTCCATAGCTTTACAGCCCAGACTAGTCAGGCTTATGGGGCGATAGTTTCCGGGGTCCATTGTGGCACCACCTTTGTGGAGTGGGACCACTGTAGCTGTACGCCATTCTTTGGGTACATATCCTGTAGTAAGGCTAAGCTTGAACAGTGACTTAATGTGAGGGTTCAGTTCTTCTTGGAGCTCGTGTAAGACACAGCCTGGAACACCGTCCAGTCCCATAGATGCTGTGTTTTTTGCTTTGGAGAGGGCAGCTTTCACCTGTGCATCTGTGATGTCAGGGAGGTTACATTCAGATGAGATAGGCATTTGCTCCTTTGGGGGGGAAGGGGGGGGGTTGCGCTGAATCTGTCTGCCAGGATGTTGGCTATGTCTGTAGGTTCGGTATATTTTGTACCGTTATGCAACAATTCAGAGCATATCTGGGAGTTTCCGCCCATGTTCCTGACATAACTAAAGAAGGCCTTGTGATTATCTTAAGTGTCTAGGGCAATTTTTCTTTCAAAACTGGCCTTTGATGATTTTATGAGGGATCAAAGTTTCTTGCTAATACTGATCAGAGATGCCTTCCCTTTTTGGGATTTTGCTCTGTCATGTAGTAGCTTCCTCCTTCTGTTGTATAGCTCATTTATGGCCGGGGTCCATAAACCTTGTTTGTGAAAGGAACTCCTTTTAGTCAGCTTGGAAGCATTACCCTCCTGCCATTTCATCTTGGTACCCTGACTCTTGTTAGTATTCCAAAAAGGAATTAACAGCAGTAGTAAATGACAAAATATTAAAATAAAAAGTTAACACAATAAATATATAGGTTTTTTTTAAATAAACCAGAAAGAAATCAAAGTATATAATAATAAAAAATAAGGGAAGTTCCCAGAGGAATTTCATCAGACTACAGAAGCAGTAATCCACCAATGTAAGCTGCTGCCGATATTCAGCTGTACAGCTGTCAGTAAAAGACTGAATAACTGATTTTCTGTGACAAGGGTTAGGCTGTCCCTGATGGAAAGGGGTCTTAACCAATCCAATACTACAGAAAGTCAGAGAAAGGGATTCTGAGCTCTGGAATACTGCCATTGTGGGTTTGTGCAGTCAAAGAACACATACTCCACTGAAGCAGTATAAATAATGAATATCTTCTGCATCATCCTGTCCATATCCACCTCATACAAGCTCCCTGATGACTGTACTGACCTTAAGGAGAAAGTCATCGCTGAAGTGTCTGAGAAAGGACATTTCTCGCAAAATAACTGATCACAGCCAAGGACTGACCAGCTCCGGACAGAACTTAGTTTTAAAGGGTAATGGAGTTAGAGATCAGAGCGAAATCTGCTTCAACAGGGGGGGGGGGGGGGGGGTCAGATGGTCTCTTTCTTCTTAGGTCTATCCTTTTCCTTTTGTCATTTTCCTTCTCCCTCTACTTATCCTTGTCTTTGCTCCTGTCTCCCTTAGACTCATCCACAGACTTTTTACTCTAGGAAAGAGGCTAATTCTCCCACTGTGGCTAGACGAAGGCCTTTTAAAACCAATTTTGATTGTGATCAGAGATGGCACTAGACCCCAAAGTAGAACATAGCAGGAAGCCCTCATCCAAACAGAACTTGCCCAAGCAGTTCACACACTTGGGGTATGGGTATTGTAGTGGGATTTTCTGATTGCACACGGTGGACTTTTTGAATCCCAGCTATCAGACAGCTAGGATAAAAAAAAAACAGTAATCTATTATAGAAAAAACACACACGATAACACTTGCAAATGTTACCTCAACAACACACTACAGACCACTAAAAAACAAGCTGGATACCTGTCTGTCTATTCTAGACAAAAGGCTAATAATATAAAAAAGTGTTTATGTAGGCAAAAGATATAAAAAAGTGTTTATATACATATATATATATATATATATATATATATATACACACACATATATATGTATAATAAATATAGTGGAGAAAGTGTGGGGTGGGAAACCTCCAAGTTGCAAATAAATCCTGCGCCAAACTACTCACATCTACTATTCCTTTCTTATACAAGGAACAGCTTGACTTTTGCTAGAGATCATTAAAACTTAGCAAGCAGGTAGTAAATGTTTCATCTAATCATGCAACCTTGAAAGAAATTTATGTATCCTGCACTTTATGGAACACAGTTGGAGATCAGCTTGTTGAAAGTAAACACATAAACCATGTCAAGATAATAGCATGAGAAATGTTTTAAGCTGTCCTTCCATCTTCATCTGTTTACTCATTTTACCTTTAAAATATGTGTATGGCTTCTATCACAGTTATGAAAGCTTTGAACCCTGTATGTATTTCCTTCTATTTTAGAAAGTATAAAAGGGCTTGTATCTGTGCATATAGTTGAATCCCTCTATATTGAGATATTCCATATCATGACACTGTTCCAATACATGTTGTGTTTGCATCCAGAATCTTTGACATTGTACTGAACTTAATAGCTGCATGCTATTAGATATTGACAAATCTTCAATTTACTACAATGGCAGCAAATGAGATCTGAGGAATTGTGAGGGCAGAGAAGAATTATGAGTAGAGGGAACCTAAGGTTATGAAATTTGCTGACATCAGATATGATACACCAAACAACTGCAGTAGAGGAATACTTTCTAGACTAGCAATGCTCTTTCAAAGGGCCCTGTGGAGCCACTGCCAGAAGGCATCCAAGACTTACCTTTATTTTCTTGCACTGCAGTTTCTGTATTTCCCTGCTGTTTGGCCTGATGACTTCTGCTTTGTGTTTGCATGGGGTCACTGTTTAAAGGATCATTTCTGTTGTGCAGTTTGACATTTTCCATTGTCGTTCCTTTTTTCATTCAGCTTTTTATAGATATTCTCTCTACGAGCCAAAAAGGAGGCATCTCTCTAGAAATGTGTTACATGTTGAATAGTTGCCCCTTAAAGGAAAACTCCATCTTCTCCTACAGTTTAACTCAGTCCTTTAAGGGCTGTTTTTTTCCCTATAATATGGTTCCAGTGTTGTTTAGTTACAGAAACCTTGCTTGCACTTCATAAAACTTTAATTGTCTTGCCTTGGAATAAAAGAAAGGGGAAGCCCACCCACTTTTTTTAAAGCGTGACTTGTCACATACTTTGAAGAGGAATTTGCCTCCACCTGCAGGACATACCACAGAAAAAGACAAAGCTTTCGTGAACGATACTCAGGTCCTGGCCACAATTTTAGACAGGCAGTAAATCCTGCTGATATCAACAGCTCAACAACTGCTACCAAAAAAGCACAGTGCTGTGAGACTGTTTTCCTCTGTCTTGACTGCAAACAGCACCTAGCTGATAGGGTTGCCACTTGTCTCTCTTTCTGCACAACAAGTAATGATTTCAACAGTTCTGTCCTGTTGCTGGGGGGGGGGAGGGGGCATAAAATGGTAAATGTGTTGACATTTTACAAGAAAAAATATTTTCTGACTTTTCTCTAAATGTCACAGAAACTACAATACTGTATACTACTTTATATGGTAATAACATGACAAACAAAGAATAAATATTGCGTATCACAAGCTCTTTATTTTGGTAATACCGTGAAAATAATTATCTTTCATTTGATAATGGCATTTGCAGAATTCTAAATTTCAGTAAAATTCTCTTACTCTGGGCATCTAAAAGGATGGCAAGTCTAAAAGCTGACCACATATGCTGTATAGTGATCTAGTTACAAAGTGGTATTTTCTGTAAATGCAACTGTTTTATTGAAAGCAGCATTAGTCTTACACAGAGAACTACTGGATTTATCATGGTCAAGAAAAAGAAGTTATGCCTTACCACAGCGTTCCATCTGTATTGTTGATCCTCGTTCAGTCATTACGTATGGGTATCGGTTCCGAGCTCGGAACCGAGCCGGCCATTTTCCAAGCTCGCGTCAGCTTCAAACTCTCAAGCTAAACTCTTACCCACAATCCCCCGCTCCCTGTCACCTCAGATTGAGTCTGCAAGTTAAAGAAGGTAGAGGCTACCTCTGGTCAAATAACCTAAGAGAACTGGAAGGTGAGATCCACTAGATACCACAGGAGGGGGGAAGGAGGGAGGGTCATAATAACTGAACGAGGATCAACAATACAGATGGAACATTATGGTAAGGCATAACTTCTTTGTCTGATATTGTTAATCCTCGTTCATTCCTTATGTATGGGACAGAGTCCCCAGTTACCTCTATTCCTGGAAGGCTCTCATGGAAGGACATTCCTGAGCACCACAGAACCAAAAGATGCTCTCAACCTGGAGGCCAAATCTAATTTGTAATGATTGATGAAGGTATGAGGCGTAGCCCAAGTTGCAGCTGCACAGATGTCATGTAAAGAAGCCCTGGCATGGAAGGTAGCAGAAGTTGCCACCGACCTTGCTGAATGAGCTTTCATGGTAGTAGGCAACGAGATATTACGTTGTGTGTAAATAAAGGTCACACAGTCCTTCAACCATCTAGCTAATGTGACCTTAGCAACAGCAGATTCTAATCTAGATCCAGAAAAGGCCAAAAAATAACTGGTTAGATTTATGAAAGGATTTAGTCCTGTTTTAAGTAAAAACAGATTTGCCTGTGTATATCTAGGGTATGTAGGCAATACTCTCCTCTGTTTGAATGGTTGGGAAAGAAAACTGGCAATTCAATGGCTTGATTAATGGACATTTCAGAGATCACCTTATGCAGAAATGACGGATTAGTTCTCAGACACTCTATCTCTATGAAAAATCAAGTATGGACTCTTGATACATAAAGCCTGAAGTTCAGAAATACGTCTGGCAGAAGTAATAGTGACCAAAAACAAGGTTTTCCATGACAAATACTTGAGGTCACAAGAAGAAGCTGGTTCGAAAGGTGCCATTGTCAGAGCTTGTAGAATTAATGATAAATCCCATGGTTGAATAGGTTCTCTAAAAGGTGGCTTCAGATGATTCACACCTTTTATGAAGGTCTTGCACAATTTATGGGACATGAGAGGAATCTTGGACACCCTCATGAAAATTAGAAATTGCAACCAAACGAACTCTAATGGTAGAGGCCGACAGACCAGATTGAAACAAGTCAGCCAGATAGTCTAGTATTATCGACACTGGTGCTGAAAAGGGGTCTACTTGTTTATCTTTCAGCCAACAGGTAAATCTTTTCCACTTGCTCAGATAAGTAATTCTAGCGGAAGACTTATGAAAAGCAATGAGAATATCATGTACTGGTAAAGAAAGATCATTCTGCCTGGCAATCAAGGGAATTGGAGTAGCCAAGCCGTTAGCTTCAGGCTGTTCAGGTTGGGATGAATCAGGTTCTGTGGATGTGAGATCAACTCCGGGACTGGATGGAGAATCCATGGTCAATCTAGTAGGCGAGGCCAAAGGAATGGGAACCAAATCTGTCGCGCCCAGTATTGTGCTATGAGGATTACCTTGCTCTTTAACCGCCGGGCTTTCTTCAGAAACTAGGAAATGAGAGGAAAGGGCAGAAATGTGTAGAGAAGACCAGAGGGCCAATCGTGGACTAGAGCATCACTGGGTAACTGTCCGGGAGGGGGAATTAGGGCGAAGTAGTTGCTGCATTTGTAGTTGGTCGGGGATGCAAAGAGGTCGCAGCAAGGACGGCCCCAGCGGTGGAAGATCTCCACCGCTATCAAGGGATTCAGGGACCACTCATGAGGTTGCAGAATGCACCTGTTGAGTCTGTCTGCTATCACGTTGGAACTCCTGGGAATGTGCGTTGCTAGAAGAAAACGGTTGGTAGCTATCGCCCATTGCCATATCCTCATGGCCTCTCGACAAAGGGTGTAAGATTTGGTTCCACCTTGCTTGTTGATGTACCAGACCACAGCCATGTTGTCTGATTGTATCGCAATTGTCCCAGACAGCAGCAGGGGATGGAATGCTTGCAACGCCAGAAGCACCGCCCTCAACTCTACAACATTTATATGCAGATGGGCCTCCAGTTGGGACCAAGTGCCTTGGATTGTCTGTCCGTGACATAGCCCCCCCACCCCATCAGGGAGGCGTCCGTGGTCATTGTGGCCTTGGGTTGCTAGGGGGAAAAGGGGCGAGACCATTGTGAGAGATTGTGTGTCATCCACCAATTTAAATCCTGTTTGCACTTGGGTTACTCGAATCATGGCTGAAAGAGGATGCTGAAAAAGATATCATTGGGTGAGCAGTAGCCATTGTAGAAGCCTCAAGTGAAACCTGGGCAGGGGAACAATGGTGATGGAGGCTGCCATGGAACCCAACAGCTGTAGAACCAAGTGAGCCGTGGATTTTTCCTTTGAAAGGATTGGAATTAGTTGTTGCTTTATCCTTAAAATTCTGTGCTCTGGAATAGCAGCTCTGCAGTTTTTGTGTCCAAGATAACCCCTATGAATTCTGTCGACTGAGATGGGGTGAGATTGGATTTCTTAATTGGCTATGCCTAGCCTTTGAGCAGTGAGGAGAGAGTATGCCAGGGCTTTTTTCAGTAGATGTCTGGTGGGGGTGGAAATGAGCCAGTCGTCTAGGTATGGAAACACCTGGAATCCTTGAAGTCGCAAGTGAGCTGTGACAAAGTACAGTTTTGTACCTACCATAAATGTCGATGTTCGAGTGCTAATACAGCTGCAGTCATAACAGATGGGTTTTCCTGCCGTCAGGCGGGTCCTCGGTCGGGCGAATTCCAAAGTCTAGGTCCGGCGTCGGATGTCGTCGCTTCTTCCCTGACATCAGTGCGACAGGGGTATAAAAGAACCAGCCGACGCCATTTTCTTCAGTTTTTCTTGCCCCAGATGTCAGGTGCCTCCAGAAGGAAGGCAATACATAAATTTATGAAATAATGCAATGCAATATAATCAAAAAACAGTAGTTGCAAGCAAATACACCATAAAAGAATACCCCAATCAGGTTGTATGAGGAGGTGTTAGCCATTAGGCCTGTCCCAAGAGGGGAAGGAGGGAGGGAAACCTGGACTGCAGCTGTATTAGCACTCGAACATCTACATTTATGGTAGGTACAAAACTGTACTATGTTCATCGTGCATACAGCTGCAGTCATAACAGATGGGTAGAATCCCAAAGCTAAAAAAGGGGTGGTAGGCACTAGGTGGAACTAGGAGGAGCCAGGATGCCCTGCAAGACTGCAGTGGCAAAGCCTGCTCTAGATTTGGAGTATAATGGTAGGTGATAGTGCTTGGAGAAAGTATGTACAGAACTCCAAGTGGCTGCTTCCAAAAGCAGAGGTAGCTGTGGCCCTTGTGGAGTGAGATCTGATGCCTGCAGGTACAGTTTTACCATGAAAAGAGTAACAAAAGCGTATGCAGTGGGCTATCCATTTTGAGATTGTCTGTTTGGAAATAGGCTTCCCTTGAGCTTCTGTAGCATAGGACACAAAGAGTTGCTCTGATTTTCTGAAAGGCTTTGTTCTGTCCAAATAATAACGTAGCTGTCTGTGAATGTCCAAAGAATGTAGTAGTCTCTCCCCTTTGTTTTGAGGATTAGGGTAAAAGGTAGGTAAGTGGATAGCCTGATTCAAGGCTACCCTGGATACTACCTTTGGCATAAAGGAAGGATTGGTTCGTAAGGAAACTCTGTCCTGATGGAAAATGATGAAAGGCTGCACAGCCATGAGGGCTTGTAGTTCCGAAACCCTGCGAGCTGAGGTGATAGCCAGAAGGAAGGCTGTTTTCCAAGACAAATATTGCAGTTCTGTTGAAGCAGCTGGCTCAAAAGGAGGCAAGGTCAGTTTTTCTAGAATGAAATTGAGGTCCCAAGCAGGTACTGGTTGTTTCCTTGGGGGGTTTATATTCTTAGCCCCTCTGAGGAACTGTCTTAAGAGGGGGTGAGAGAATAAAGGAGGATCAGTGTTGTATTCTGCAGAAATGGCTGAGGCATGGATTTTGATGGAGGAGAATGAAAGTCCACTGCTTAGTATCTCAGCTAGGTACTGTAATATTTGAGGTAAATTCAGTATTCCAGGATTCTGACCCTTTTTCTGATTCCAGGCACAGAACCGTTTCCATTTTGTGGAGTAGGCTTTTCTAGTTGAAGGCCTTCTGGCCTCCAAAATGACATCCTGCACCTCCTTGGAGAGTACGGTCTGTTGTGAATTTAAGGAATCTTCCATGCGGCTAGATTGAGTGTTTTCAGCTGACTGTGAAGAGTTTTGTTGTGCTAAGTCAGTAGAAGAGGCATTAGATGCAGGATCCATGGTGGGGAAGGCGTCAGGCTCCTCAGGAGTGGGTACCAGTGTTGTCTTGGCCAGTCTGGAGCAATGAGAATCATCTTTGGTCTGTCTGCTCTGGTTTTTAATAGAACTTTGGGCAGCAGAGGAAGAGGTGGAAAGGCATAAACTTGTCATTGTTGTCCAACTGAAAGAGAGTGCGTCCACTTTCCAGGCCTGTGGATGAAAGGTCCTTGAGCAGAATTTTGTCAATTGGTGATTTCTGTGGGTGGCAAAGAGATCTATCTATGTCTGGCCTTCCCCATGCTTGAATTATCTTTGTAAAAACTTGAGGATGCAACTTCCATTCGTGTGGATCTGTCATATTTCTGCTTAGGTTGTCTGCCAGCGTGTTTTCCTTGCCTGGCAGGTACTGTGCTTGAAGTTCGATTTGTAATTCCACAGCCATGTTCCAAAGAGACATGGCTAGCGTGCATAGGGGATATGAATGGGTTCCTCCCTGTTTGTTTATGTACCACATTACTGTGGTGTTGTCTGCCCTTATCAATAGCTGGCCTGGATGCAGTAGGTCTTTGAAAGCCATAATAGCATTTATTACTGCTAGCATTTCCTTTTGATTGATGTGTAGGTGCTTTTCTTTTTGGGACCATTTGCCCTGAATGCACCGATCTGTCATGTGCGCCACCCAGGCGTAGTCCGAGGCGTCTGTTGTGATGACTTGATTTGCTTGAGGCTTGCAGAATGCGAGACCTGTGTTTCTTTGGCATGCTTGAACCCATCACAGAAATTCCTTTCGAAGACATGGAATCAGTGGTATAATTGTTTCCAAACTGTGGCTGTGTTGAGACCATAGGTTTTTTAGGTACCATTGAAGTTTCCTCATATGCAGCTTTGCACATGGGATTAGTAGGATGCAAGATGCCATGAATGCCAGAGCCTGCAGGATTTTCCTTGCAGTCAGCCTGGTCAAGGTTGCCAATTTTCTGAAGTATTGAATTAGTTGCCCTTGTTTCTCTGGCGTGAGGTAGGCCATCTGGGTATTTGTATTCAAGCTGGCACCCACGAAAATTATTGTTTGAGAGGGTATTAGCCTTGATTTCTTTTTGTTGACTGTGTATCCCAGAGAATTCAACAACATTATTACAAACGCCAGATGTTTCAGAAGTATGTGCTTGCTGTCCACTTGGATCAGGCAGTCGTCCAAATATGGGTATATTTGTATCCCTTGAAGTCTGCAGTAGGCAATTATTGATGCCAGGCATTTCGTGAACACTCTGGGCGCAGTAGATAAGCCAAAGGGCAATGCAGAGAATTGATAATGGGTTGAACCTGCAAGAAATCTGAGGTATCTTCTGCAATCTTGTCTGATTGGGACATGCAGGTATGCCTCCTTGAGGTCCAATGTTACCAGCCAAGACTCCTTGCCCAGCATGGGAAGAAGCTGCCGTAATGTGAGCATCTTGAATTTTGGCACGAGTAAAAATGTGTTTAGGATGGATAGGTCCAAAATAGGTCTCCAATCTTTGCCCTTCCTTGGTACCAGGAATAGTCTGGAATAAAAACCTTGACCCTGTTCTTGTGCAGGTACCTCTTGAATAGCTTTCATGTCCATGAGATCTGAAATTTGATTTTGTGCCTCTGCCCTTTGATTGTGTGGCAGGTTTGGCATGCCTCTCATTTTTGGAAGGGTGTGAAAGTGGAATCTGTAGCCTCTGTCTATAATGTCCAGGATCAATTTGTCTTTTGTGACAATATGCCAATTTTTTGAAAATAATGCCAGTTTTCTGCCTAAAGGTGCTGCCATTTGAGCCTTGCTTGGCATGCAAAGGGGAAAGTCATTGGTTCTGCTTTCTGAATGGCTGTGAACTATCCTCGCCACCTCTTTGTGTAGGTGCTTGCCATTGTCTGCCTCTAAATGATCCTTGAGATTGCCCTCTACCCCTCGGGCGCCTGTATCTACCTCTTTGGGGTCTGTCCGTGGCTGGAAAGGACCAATTTTTTGAAGGCCAATTTCTACTGAAACGTGGAGGTTGTACCTGTAGGAAATCTTTCACTGTTTGCATTGATTTTGCCTTTTCCTCCATTTTCTTTAATACCTCCTCAGCTTTAACACCAAACAATACATCTTTTTGAAGAGGTGCATCTAGTAATTTAGCTTTGACATGATCTGGTAAGGTTTGCTCTTTGAGCCAAGCATGTCTACGTATGACTGATCCTGTAACATCAGCTCTACATGAGGCCTCTAAAGCATCAAAACCACATTGCAAGGTATGTTTACCCACTTGCTCTGCACTATGTAACAAATCCTGCAACTCCTTCAAGTCTGGTTGTTCAGGTTGTGACATTTTGCTTTTCAACTGTGATAACAGAAACTGTTGGTACTTTAACATATGGAATTGACAGTTTAATGCCCTCATGGTTAAGGTGGCCAGGGTGTATACCTTTTTCCCCCACCTTTCTAAAGCTCTGGAATCTCTCTCTGAAGGTAATGGATTTTTAGCAGTGGAGGCCTTAATTCCCTTGGGACCCTGTGAAATAGTTTCTGGGTCAGCCGCATGGCTTTTGTATAGGAATTGGTGTGAATCAGGAACCCGGTAATACCTGTCAGGCTTGACTGGAGCTGGAGGTAAAGAATCTGGGTTAAGGCTGGCCTCCGAATACACATCATCTAGTATGTCTAAGACAGGAGGTATAGCCAGAGGCCTGTGCTGAGGGAGCAAGAGGAAATCCCTAAGCCTTTTCTTGGAGTCTGAGTAGTCCTGGCCTTCCCAGTGGAAGTGTTCCCTCAAGGTATGTAAGGTTTCTCCAAAAGAGTAATCCTCACGGGAGGAGACAGAGGGAATGGACTCCTCTGCATCAGAATCTTCAAAAGGGGAGTATGAATGTTCCTGGTCTTCAGAATGTTCTGAAGTAATGGAGGCCTGGTCCGAGGAAGGGTATTCTTCCTCCACTCTGGGCCTTTTGTCCGAGGGGGGTTGAGAACCCCTGATAAGAGTAATCAAATCCTCAGCCATTTTGAGCATCTGCTTTTTAGGCATGGGGCCTTGAGAGGGGCCCTGTGGAGCTTGTCTTTTAGTATGCATGGCTGCTTTAGACTTAGTGAAAGCCTTGATGGAAAAAGAAGAAGAAGGCCTGAAGACACCTTGAGAGGTGGCAGGCCTGTCTAAACTCTGAGTTTCCCTGCCAAGAGTGGCTTCGGTATATGTAGTCGGGGTGTGGGCCGAAGAGCCTGCGACCTCGGGCACAGAAGACACTGCCAATGAAGTGTCATCGGTAGTCAGAGGCTGCGTAGGCGCCTCGCTGAGAACCTGAGCACCTGTAGTCGGCTTTAGCGTGGTGTCGGTAGAAGTCGCGGACCTTGTATGTCGGTCCTTATCTTTGCGTCTTTTACTCAAAACTGGAGTCGGAGTATCCGACGACATAATGTAATTAAACTTTTTACCAAAATAGTGTTGGGCGAATTCCGCCCGACGCTTAATAGTGCGTCCGTTGAATGTAGCACAAAAACGACAGGCCAAGACATCGTGGTCTGGGCCTAAGCAAGGAATGCAGAGGGAATGAAAATCCTTATGCGGTATTTGCTTCCCACATGAAATGCAATTATTAACTTTGTCTGACATCGGTCTGAGGCAAGAAAAGTTTCCCCAACGGGGTACTTAGCTTTCAAGAAGACTTCAGTTGAAAAATATTCGTAATCTCAGGAGCTGGCCGACCGGCACTTACGAACTGCTTCTGCTTCGGGCACCGCGCGGCAAGAAAGACTGAAGAAAATGGCGTCGGCTGGTTCTTTTATACCCCTGTCGCACTGACGTCAGGGAAGAAGCGACGACATCCGACGCGGGACCTAGACTTTGGAATTCGGCCGACCGAGGACCCGCCTGACGGCAGGAAAACCCATCTGTTATGACTGCAGCTGTATGCACGATGAACATCTGCCATGCACTTTGTGAACACTCTGGGGGCTGTATAGAGTCCGAAGAGCAGTACTCTGAACTGGTAGTGACTGGCTCCCGCACGGAAGAGCAGAAATCTTCTTGATGGCCTGTCCACCTTTATGTGGTAGTACGCATCTTGAAGATCTATAGAGCACATCCAATAGTCTTTTTCCAAAAGTGGGAGGATAGACTGTATAGTGACCATCCAGAATTTTTGTACTCTCACAAACTTGTTCAATACACTGAGATCCAAAATTGGTCTCCAGTCCCCGGTTTTCTTTGGCACCAAAAATATTCTTGAGTAGAGTCCGGATCCTATCTGGTCTGGAGGGGACAATCTGGATGACTCTTTTCTTAGCAGCTTTTCTATCTTTAGTGCTGCTTCTTCCCTTTGACTGTGCAGAACGTCGGGAAGATTTTTTGAAGGGACGGGACAAAGATCGAAGGGGATATGATAACCTCTGGTTATGATCCTTTGTACCCAAGAATTGGTGGTGATGGTTAGCCAGGCGGAAGGGTAGAAGGAGAAACGTCCCCCAACCACCTCCAGAGGAAAGGAGTTGGGCCGCTCTTCAGGAGCGCTGGTAGGATTGACCAGGGAAAGAATCCCTGGAACCCTGATTACGCGGTCCCCCTCTGCCACGAAAGGAGGGTCTTCCCTGTGAGTTTCCCCCCTCTGCCTCTGGGGAAGAACTCGGCCTGTGTGTCACGGAAAGGACCCTGAGATTTTGTGAACCATATCTTCCCACTCTTGGTTTCGGGAGAAAGCATGTTGAGGGGAAGAGTAACGGACACCTACGGCAGAGAGGGTCTTACAGTCTTGTTCACATCTGGCCAGTGTGCTTTTAATTTTGGGCCCAAACAACAAGGAGGGCTCAATGGGGGCATTAAGAAAGGAAGACTTAAAAGGTTCCGCGAAGTTGCGCAAGCGCATCCAGGCGTGTCGTCTCAAGACCGCAGCTGAACCTGCCGCTCTAGCTGCTCCTTCTGATGTGTGAGATATCAATCACATAGAGGAGTTAGATATAGACTCAATGGTGGCCAGCTGAGAGGCCACTTTGTCACGGACCTCGTCAGACACTGCACCAGCCAAGGTTTCAGAGAGCTCACAAACCAGATCCCTTTGAGGCCTGGTGAAATGTGCCATATAATTCAGGGACCTGATAGCAAAAGTGCGCTTCCCTATTCTGTCCAGGGCCCGGGACTCTCTGTTAGGCGGATAGACAGTCTGGCTTTCTTCTTCTGCCAGATCCTTTTTTGTTGCGGCCGCCACCACCAAAGTATCTACAGGAAGACCTTTGGACCAATGCGGGTCTGAAGCAGGAGGGGACAAGATCTTATCTGGCCTCCGGAAAATAACCAACAGTATCGGGGGCCTTCCAAGCACGCTGCACGATGAACTTGACAAGTTCATCGACAGGTGGAGTAACCCAGGAGGTAGGGGGCCGGGTGCGAAAGGCCTGCAGGAAGAAAGATTCCTCAGGGATCAGATTAGAGGGCTGCCAGTCACCTCTCTGCTTCAGGATTTCAAGGATATCGCCAAAGGATACCTCAGAGGGTGACCGAGGGGATCCTTCCCAGTCATCGAAATCTGTGTCTTTGGTGAGGGACTCCTCTGTGGAGTCCATGTGCTTCCTCTTACACAAACTTTTCCGGTGGACCTCCACAGCAGGAGAAGCTGGGGAAGACAACGGAAAAGGGGATTCCTGAGGGAATATGTCCTGAGGCCCTTGCACCCGGTGTCAGCTAGGTGCGACTAGTGTGCCAGAGGAGGGTGGAGGTATAGACAGTCCTGTATCGCCAGCCACAGCGAAAGCCTTCTCAATCAGTTGGAAGGCTGGTCCACCCGGAGAGGAGTGTATGTCAAGGACAGGGGGCACTCCTCCTCTAAGTGGCTCAGCCTGCCGACTCGGGAGTCCCTGGATGGCTGTGAAGCAGCAAGCTATGTGCATCACAGCTGACATCCTGGGTCGAAGCAAAACTTTCCTGCCATGAAGGCAACTGCGATTCCTTAGTGAGATCCATAAAGAGAACCGCAGAAGGGGAAGACTGTGCTATATCCATGGACTTCAAAGGCAGTGAAGGAGGAGAATAAGAAGGTGTCCTTGGAGACGGGTGATCACCTCCCAAGGAAGGATAGTTCCTGGGGGGTGGAATACCTCTGGCCAAGAATGCCTGGTCCACAAGATGCAACACATCATGTTCAGAAAGACTTTTAGTGGACCTCACAGAGACTGAGGGAGAAATAGGCTTGTCCACAAAAGAGGCAGACTTGGTGCCCATCTCATCTGATCGCACCGAGGACAATGGTGCAGAGAAAGACTGAACTACTGTAGTCTGCATCGAAGTCGTCATCTGTGCCGATGTCACTGTCTGCACCGACACAGGGATCGGTGCTAAAGTGGTTGTCGGTGCTGACGAAACTGGAACCGACAAAACTGGAGTCAGTAATAAAGGCCTCGGTTCCGGGGAAGATCTCTGAGCCGACATGCAAGGTCTGCGCCGACTGAACAGTCGGTACCGATACAGTGGTAAAGGTCTGTACCGAGGAGCTCCTCGGTGCCGATATGTAGAAGGCTGCAGGAGAGGATGGAGCCAAAATCACTAATGGAGCCGAAGGCCTCGGTGCCGAAGGTCTGGGCACTGAAAGCACTGGGGCTGAGAGCTCCGACGCCGAAATTTTGGCCTTTTTAGATTTTGGTTGGCGAGAGTCCCCAGCTGGGGACGAAGGCAAGGATTTAGCCTTAGTAGAAACATCCGATTTCTTATGGGCTTTAGGAGGGGGTTGAGACCTCTGACCCAGAAATAGCCTCTGAAAAGGGAGATTTTAGAAGTCCCTTCAGTATCAGCTTATTTTTCCTTTCTAACAAAGTTCTATTAGAAAAGTTTTCACATATAGTACAAGGTGGTTCAACAGATAAATGGGAAGCTCCCAAACAATAAACACAAACAGTGTGCATCAGAAGTAGGCAGTTTGTGTCCACAATCACAACACCGCTTAAACCCTGGACTACCCTTTTTATCTGCCATATTAACAAATAGAAAAAGTACCAACAACGGTACAAGAGAGTACCCGAAGGTATGAAAAAGAAAGAAAAGGGATTACCAACGATGGTAAGGAGAAATTACTTTGCGGTAATAGGGGAGAGTAAAGGACAGAAAAAAATCTGAGGAAATTATGAATGCTAGATGCGATAGGGTAAGAGACAATAAAATATCAACTTTTCTGACAGAAAAGTAATTTGTAAAGCAATTAAACAACAATTGACTGTACTTAGCTCAAGAGAAGTAGTTTGACACGACCATATGGCAACGCGGCAAACGAAATCTGAGGTAACAGGGAGAGGGGGATTGTGGCTAAGAGTTTAGCTCGAGAGTTTGAAGCTGACACGAGCTTGGAAAATGGCCAGTTCGGTTCCGAGCTCGGAACCAATACCCATACGTAAGAAATGAACGAGGATTAACAATATCAGATTTATGGTTTTGATGAACTGCTAGTATGCTATGTATGAAAGCATTCCTGCTTCAGTTAAAAAAGTCAAACAAATTCAAGAACAGATCACTCTACTTTTTTGTATGTGCATACAAAATACTTTGGAACAAAAATAGCATGCACATTAACACATTTCTCTCAGGATAACAAAGAAAAATCTTTCTACTGTTGCAGACACTGGTGACTAGCAGAACAAATCTGAATTGTTAATTAACAGCTCTTGGAATACAGTGCAAGCTTTGACACATCAGGAAGAGGATGGGGATACTCTGCCAGTGTTCGTAGCATAGAACCACAAAATGAAATTTAACTAGTTTCTTTGGCTGGAGACGTAAAAATGCCCAAAATGGCTTATAACAAGCTCTGAGAAAAACCTATAAAGATGGCCATTCAGAAATAGAATGCAAGCACTCCTGCAAGATGCCTGTGAGTCATACTGCTGTCATTATATCTCAATGGGATTAGAAAATGTCACTTCACTTCTTTATGTCTAGCACAACTAATAGAAAGATGATTTGAAATGTATTCTGGGAAACAAACAGTGAAACAAGATCTCATTAGCATGTCAGGCCCTGTTGTCAGCTATTTTGTGGGAAAACACATTAACATTTTTAAGAAGCAACTAGGCTTATCTTAAAGGTTCATAGGTGTGTACTAGGCTAATGGCCCTGGAGCCTTTACACGCCTAACCCATAGGACTACTCTGGCATTGTGCCACCCGACCTTAGTTCCCAGTGCCTCTGTCGAGTAGAGCCACTGGAGTGATCCCTGGGGTGAATTTTCTATTTCCCATCCACTCATCAAGATTTCTCTTGAAGAGGGCCAGTGAGGTGCTCTGTTTGACATGTATGGGAAGTCTGTTTCATAGCATGGGCAGTTTTAAAGGCTCAGAAAACAGAAGGGTGTGTCCAATGTAGAGTTTTCCTTTTAACATTCCCTGGCAAGTGATGAATTCTCACCCAAGCACATCTTTTAATATCATATCCTGAAGATGCTGCATCAGACTTTAAAACATGTCTGCCCGCCTTCTCTGTCATGTGACAGAGTGGTTGATTTGAATATACCTTTCCCAGATTATGAGCATTGCACCAAAAAACATTTTTCAGTATAGCATAAGTTAATCAAAACAATTCAGCCTTATACAGTTACAGAATGGATGGCTTGAAAGTTTTTTTTATGGGGTTTATTGTTAAGGGTATCACCCCACATCTTTTGCATCTCTTTCAAGAATCATTACTAACAGATTATGTACCAGAAATGTGGAAAGATGGCTTAGTGGCACCAGTAATGGGTGGTAATACCTCTATTGTGGAAAACTATAGCACTACAACTTTAACGTGTATTTAAGATAAATATTATGAAGAAGTTCTGGTAGAGATATTTGTTAATACTCTGGACTTTAAGTTGGACCTATGTTAACATGGTTTGGTCCCAAGATGCTAATGTCAAATGAATTTAATGAGCTTTTACTAGTCTCTTTGGGAAGCCATGGATGACAAATTACCTGCTGAAGTTGTCTATTTTGACCACGCTAACGGTTTTGATATGGTTGATATTTTCCACCATTAATGACGCAAAAAGGTATGCGGCTAGATGGGTAAACATTTGGTTAAAACATACATGGTGTAGGGTAAGAATAGGTAATACAGTTTTAGACAAGAAGTCACTTTCCTCAGGTTTTCTCCAGGGGTCAGTACTAGGCTCTATTTTGTTTACAATATTTATGTCTAGTCTCCCACCAGCTAATAAATATGCAGATGACACAAATGTTAGGTCTATAGTTACTTCAATTAGGGATAAATCCAGGATGTAACATTACCTGGAGAATCTGGAATCTTGGGCTATTACAACTCATATGGAGTTTAATGTTAAGAAGATGAGGTTTACGCATTTTGGTAATGCTAATAAGAAGTTATGTACTCACCATAACGTTCCATCTGAGTAGGTAAACTTCATTTGTCAGCAACCTATGGGATTCGGATCCAACCTCGGATCCGAGCCGGCAGTTTTCAACAGCTTAGATCCTAGCTCCAAGCTCCTCCCCTACCCATAATCCCCTGCCAACCCTGACTGACCTCAGATCAAGTTTGCCCAAAAGCAGATACTGCCCGAAGACTAATACTTTCAAGATAAAGTGGGTAACACCCATGGACCTGAGTATGAAAACATTCATAAGTGAGGGGGCAGGAGGGAGGGACGGTTGCTGACAAATGAAGTTTACCTACTCAGATGGAACGTTATGGTGAGTACATAACTTCTTAATCTGAAGTAGTTAACTTCATTTGTGCAGCAACCTATGGGACAGAGTCCCCAGCTACCTGAACCTTGGGCCTTCATGGAAGGATGTTTCGGAGCACTGCAGAGCCAAAGGATGCTCTCCCTCTGGAGATAATGTCCAATTTATAGTGATTGATAAAGGTATGAGATGAGGCCCAAGTGGCTGCTGAACAAATATCTTCCAAAGAGACTCTAGCTCTAAAAGCCGCAGAGGTAGACATAGACCGAGTAGAGTGGGCATGGACTCCCTGAGGTGCGGGCCTGCCAGAACTTTCATATGCTAAAAGAATACACTGTGAGATCCATCTAGACAGCGTGACTTTAGACACAGATTTACCCAAGTTAAATTTGGCAAAGGAGACGAACAACTGGTCAGATTGCCTATGACCAGATGTCCTGTGGATGTAGAAGCGAAGTTGTCTATGCACATCCAGTGAGTGTAATTTATATTCCCCTTTGTTTTGGTAATTAGGGAAGAAGACTGGTAGGTTGATGGACTGGTTAATATTCGATTCAGAGGCAATCTTGGGAAGAAAGGAGGGATTGGTCCTGAGGTAAACTCTATCCTTGTGAAAAGTCAAATATGGGTGTTTTACACAAAGGGCCTGTAGTTCAGAGACCCTTCGAGCCGAGGTGATAGCGACATGAAAGGCCATTTTCCATGACAAGAATTTAAGATCTACTGAAGCTGCAGGCTCAAACGGGGGAGCTGTTAAGGCCTGAAGCACCAGCGGTAAATCCCAAGGAGGGACTACATCCTTCACTGGAGGTCTGAGCAGAAAGGTGCCCTTCAAAAAGGTCTTACACAATTTCGTGGTGATCAAACGGCCCAGTTCATTTCCAACGTGATAATGAGAGATAGCTGCTAGTTGAACCTTGCCTGTGGAGGAGCTAGCCCCCTGATGAAACAGCCCTGACAGGAAGTCTAATACCGCTGGCAAAGGAGCTGTTAAAGGATCCAAATTTCGACGTTCCGCCCAAATGGAGAAACGTTTCCATTTGCTACTATAGACCTTTCTAGTAGAAGGCTTGTGCGCTGCTACTAGAATAGTTTTAACTGGGGAAGAGATATCGGGAGTCCTAGCTATAAGTGGAACTGGAGCAGCCAAGCTGTGAGCTTGAGATTGTCCAGATTTGGGACTGGGAGATGTAGGGGGTGGGATATTAGATCCGGACGGGGATCCAGAATCCAAGGGGATTCACCAGATGAGACCAAAGGTAAGGGAACCAGGGTTGACGAGGCCAGAATGGGGCAATGAGGATTATCCTGCTCCCCAACCAGCTGGCTTTCTGCAGAAACTTCAGCATCAGAGAAAGAGGACGGTAAGCATAAAGTAGATCGGGAGGCCAAGCATGCACCAGAGCGTCTCTCGGAGGTTTCCCGGAGTAGTCGTAACATTTTGTGTTCGAGGGAGAAGCAAAGAGATCACAACAGGGTTGACCCCATTCGGCGAAAATCTGATTCGCTATCTCGGGATTCAGAGACCACTCGTGTGGTAACAGGATGGTGCGACTCAGTCTGTCCGCTAGGATGTTGGACCGCCCCGGAATGTGCGTTGCTATAAGAAAGCAGTTGGTGGAGATATCCCATTCCCACACCCTCATGGCCTCTCGACAGAGTGGGTAGGATCTCGTTCCCCCCTGTTTGTTGATGTACCAGACATCAGACATATTGTCTGACTGAATCGCAATAGTTCCTACAGGAAGAAGGTGCTGAAGTGCTTGCAAAGCTAACAGCACTGCCCTCATCTCTAGGACACTGATATGCAGAGAGGTCTCCATGGGGTCCCATGTGCCTTGGACTGTCCTGCCTGAACAATGCCCCCCCCCCCCGAGGCAGGAGGCGTCCGTGGTCACCGTGGCTAGGGGAGGGGCCATAGAAAAGGGGCGTCCTTCCTGGAGGTTCGGAGATTGGATCCACCATAAGAGGGCCCTCTTGCAAGCCCTGCTGAGGGGAATGGGATATCTCAGAGGAAATCGAAGGAAGGACCACTGGACCTGGAGGGTCCACTGCAAGACCCTTATGTTCAAATGCGCCATTGGCAAAAGGTTGATTGCCACCGCCATTGAGCCTAGAGCCCTCAGGACCAATTCCGCCAGAGGAGCTGGAGAATGTAGAATGGCCCGCACATGTAGCCTCAGGGTTCGTAGCCGGTCTGTGGTCAAGAAAGCTAGGAGCTGGTTTGTGTCTAATCTTGCCCCTATGAAGTCTAGAGTCTGAGTCGGGGTAAGAGACGACTTCTCTATGTTGATAGTGATCCCCAGCCGGGGAGCTAGACGTAGAAAGTAGTTTCTGGCTGCGCCGGGTGATGGAAGTCGGGCCCAAAAGAGAAGGAGTGCAGGGTGGAGCCATGGCAAGGGCAGAGGGGCCTGGAATCTCTCGACAGGGCCCTCTCCACCACGTCAAATGCCGAGGGAGAGCTGCTCTCTCTGGGATCCGAAAGCAGACCCTCCCTTGGATCCGACGGACGGATCGGGGCCGGCGCCGAAGCGATCGGATCCAACGGACCAGTATGCTCCGACCTGGACAGAGCCGAAGGCATACCGATACCGCCAGATCCGAAGCTCAGCCCTCGGCTCCGAGAGCTCGGATCTGAAGAAAATGGACCTGACAGACTCAAGGGAAGTGTCGGCGCCGAAGTACCCGAGACTATCGGTGCCGACACATCCCCGGCTCCAAGGCTGCCCGGCTCCGAAGACTCCGAGCCCAGGAAGCGGGATGGAGAAGGAGCTATCGGGGCAAAAAAATGGGTCGAGCTCCCCCCCGGAGGGGGGGAGGCAGGAGCACTCCCATCTGCAGTTGGGCCTGGAGGAATCTTCTCATCATCCGGTCCAAATCTGCATCCGTGTGAGTTCGGGATGATCTCGATATGGCCACCGAGGCGGGACGGGAGTGTCGCCTCGATGACCTCGAAGGAGATCGGATCTCCTCCTCAGGACCCGGTGAAAAGCACGGGGACCGGATCCGAGACGGAGGAGACCCAGAAGTCCTGGAGGGAGAAGACCGCTTAGCCGGGGGGGGCTGAAGCGGAGGCCTCGGCCCACCGCTTGTAGTGCTTCTCCCTCATTTTCTCTTTCCTGGCCTCCCTCTCCTCCGGGCCTAAGGCGGGAGGTTGAGTCCCGGCCAGGGGGAGGGAAGCAGGAGTGGCAGCCGCCACAGCCGCAGCGGGAGCCACAGGAGGATCGGAGGTAGAAGCCGAATCCGGGGTCAGAAGACCCGCCAGAATCAGCTTGGACCTCCGGTCCTTGAGTGCCCTGGGGTTGAACGCTGCACAGATGGAACAACCAGAAGACAGGTGTTCAACCCCAAGGCACAACACACACACAGAGTGTGGCCATCCACCGGGGACAGCTTATGGCCACACTCGGTGCACTTAGAAAAGATCAATTTTGGGGCCTCAGCCATTTTAACTAAAAGAGAGAAACACACACGTTAGGCCCCAAAAACACACACACACACAACCCTAATGGAACCACGAAGGAAGGGGGAGGTAAAAGACCAAAAAAAATATATAGTTAAACTAAAGAGGGTTTTTACAAAAAGGGACCTGTAAACACACACAACCAAAAAACAGAAGAAAGGAGAGGAAAAAGGTAAATTTTTTTCTCACAAAAGTCTCGAAAGCTTGGAGCTGTAGATCAAGCTGCTGTTGGATAACTGCGGCAAACTAGATCTGAGGTCAGTCAGGGCTGGCAGGGGATTATGGGTAGGGGGAGGAGTTTGGAGCTTGGATCTAAAGCTGTTGAAAACTGCCGGCTCGGATCCGAGGTCGGATCCGAATCCCATAGGTTGCTGCACAAATGAAGTTAACTATTTCAGATTCTATGTTACCATATGCTATGAAGTACTGTGTTACAAGAAGTAGAGGTAATGAGAGACTTGGGCATTACAAACAATAGTAAATTCAGTTTTGGGGTTAACTTGCTAAAAGAACTTAGATGACTATTAGGAGATCAAAAACTTTCTTATAACCATTACTAGTAGAGATTTTAAAAAAAGGTACAGATTAAAGTGATAGTTAAACCTGTTACTGAATGTGGAACATCCTTTTGTGAAATATAACATTATTCAGCTCAGAAGGATAGAAAGGGTCCAAAGAACGTTAACTAGATAGGTTAGATGTATGAAAGATGCTGAAATACAGAAAAAGATTGGAAATATTGTCTCTTCATTCAATCAATTATATGCTGGTTAAGGATGATCTAATTATTTATAAAAGTATATGTAATAGCATATACGACAGAAGTAAAGAGTTTGATAAAAAATAACCAAAACTTAATGACAGGAAATAATACCCTGATGATAGTTGTAAAGACAGGTAGCACCAGAATTCTTGGGAATTTATTTGATTGTAGAGCTGGGTGATGGTAGGAATCTCTGTGACAGAAATTAAGAAATCAAGCAATCTCATCAGCTTTAAAAATAATTTGGACAGTTGGATGGGTGAGAAAGTATAACGTCCTGTGCTAACAAGTGGCAAAATTATTAGGTTTTTCTAGGCTATGAGTTGAAAACAATGAACACTGAACATACTGGCCAACTTGAAAAATGGAACCTTTGGGATTTCATCTTTGACTTTTGATTCTAATGTGTCTTGGAAATTGTGTAAGCCCTAAAGGAGATGGCAGCCAACATACTGACATTTTCCCCCATACCTATCTAGTATCCTGCTCTCCCTAATGTTTGATAAGCTGCTGGGTTCACAGCTAATTTAAAGCACCTTAGAGCATGAACAGAGACATTGTCAGGGTCTGCCAGTTGATTGTTACATAGACACTAGGAGGTCTGCTGGACTCATTCTCTCTGACTTCAAAAACTGGAGGCTCAACAATGGGCTTAAGCTCATTCATGCCTTTTTTTAGTATCAGACATCCTCCTGGAATTCCACCTGAAGTGTTCCCTCATAAGAATGATGGTTTACCCAAAGTAACCATCCTATAAAGAGGAAACCAACAAACTTACTTCATCTGAGGAACTGCTGAAAAATGAAGACCATCAGAAAGCATATGTAAAGTTTTCTTCATCCCATAAGGAAGGCTAATCCCCTGAGCAGGGAGAGTCTCCTCTTTCATTTTATGGTGTAGATGCCTGAAGTGGACAGCTGGGTGGAGGTCTTTTGTGAACCTTGCCAAAGGGCTAGAAAAAGAAGTTATGTCTTACCATAATGTTCCATCTGTATTGTTGATCCTCGTTCAGTCATTACGTGTGGGTATTGGTTCCGATCTCGGAACCCAGCCGGCCATCTTCCAAGCTTGCTTCAGCTACAAACTCTCAAGCTAAAAACTCTTACCCAGAATTCCCCTCTCCCTGTTACCTCAGATTGAGTTTGCAAATCAAAAGAAGGTAGAGGCTACCTCTGGTCAAATGACCTAATAGAACCGGATGGTGAGATCCACCAGAAGCCACAGGAGGGGGAAGGAAGGAGGGTCGTAATGACTGAACGAGGATCAACAATACAGATGGAACATTATGGTAAGACATAACTTCTTTATCTGATATTGTTAATCCTCGTTCATTCCTTATGTGTGGGACAGAGTCCCCAGCTACCTTTAGTCCTGGGAGGCTCTCTTGGAAGGACATTCCTGAGCACCATAGAAAGTACAGTTGTGTACCTACCATAAATGTAGATGTTCGAGTGTATTCACTGTTGCAGTCATTACCATTGGGTTATCCTGCTGGCAGGCTACCCGCAGTCGGCCTGAGTTCCAAAGTCTAGATCCGGTGTCGGTTGCTGTCGCCTCTTCCCTGACGTCAGTGCGCCAGAGGTATAAAAGATGCAGCTGACGCCATTTTCTTCAGTTTTTCTTGCCCCAGATGTCAGGTGCCCCTAAAAAGGTAGGCTAAATAATGCCAATAAGCATGCATACACAAAAAACAACTTTTCCTTCATCTACAAGAAAATACACCACATAGGTTGTATAGGATAGAGAAGTACAGATAAGTTCCAGTATGAAAAAAGGGGGTGGTGGGAGGGTAACGTGGACTGCAACAGTGAATACACTTGAACATCTACATTTATGGTAGGTACACAACTGTACTATGTTCATCGTGTTTCACTGTTGCAGTCATTACCATTAAGTTGAATCACAAAGCTAAGGTTGGGAGGCTGGTGCTAAATAGGATTACGAGAAGCTATTAGGCCCTGCAGAACTGCAGTGGCAAAGCCTGCCCTGGATTTAGAGTAGAGAGGTAAGTGGTAGTGCTTTGTAAAAGTATGCACTGAACTCCAAGTTGCAGACTCTAAGATGTCTTTGGTTGGTACTCCTCTGAGGAAGGCTGCTGCTCTGGTTGAGTGTGGCCTAATGCCCTTAGGCACTGATTTGCCATGCTGTGAATAGCAGAAACAAATGCAGTGGCCTATCCACTTTGAAATAGTCTGTTTTGAGATGGGCTTTCCTTGTGATCCTGCGGCATATGCCACTAGAAGTTGTTCAGTTTTTCTGAAAGCTTTGGTTCTGTCCAAGTAAAAGCGTAGCTGCCTGTGAATGTCCAAAGAATGCAGAAGTCTCTCACCCTTATTCTGTGGGTTTGGGAAAAAAGTAGGCAAATGAATTGTTTAGTTAAGGGCCACGCTGGACACGACCTTAGGCATAAATGTAGGGTTTGTCCTTAGAGAAACCCTGTCCGGATGAAAAATGATAACAGGTTCCACAGCCATAAGTGCCTGTAACTCTGAAACTCGTCTAGCGGAGGTAATTGTTAGGAGCAGAGCTGTTTTCCAGGATAAGAATTTTATATCAGCTGTACAGACTGGCTCAAACGGAGGTAGTGTGAGTTTTTCCAAGGCATAGTTGAGGTCCCATGCAGGTATTCGTGCTCTCCTTGGAATTCTTATGTTTTTGGCCGCTCTGAGGAACTGCCTTAGTAATGGATGAGAAAAAATAGGTGGTTCTGTACCGTAATGAGCTGAGATAGCAGAGGCATGAATTTTAATTGATGAAAAGGAAAGGCCTTTATCCGGCATCTCAGTTAAGTATTGCAAAATCTGAGGAATATTTGGAGCAGTTGTGTCAATACCTTGTGTCTGGTTCCAAGCACAGAATCTCTTCCATTTTTCTGCATAAGATTTTCTGGTGCTAGGCCTCCTGGCCTGCAAAATAACATTCATCACTGCTTTAGAGAGAGGTGTGCCTTGAATGGCTACACTGTACGCCATGCCGGCAGGTTTAAGGTCTTGAGTTGGCCGTGCAGTATCATACTGTCCTGTTGGGTCGATAAGTGTGGAATTTGAGGTAATGTCCAAGCTGGGCATTGAGACAAGCTCTTTAGGATTGGGTACCAGTGCTGGCGGGGACAGTCTGGGGCAATCAGTACCATTTTTGGCTTCTCTTGTCTGACATTGAGGAGTACCTTGGGGAGGACAGGCAGAGGAGGAAAAGCATATACTGTTAGGTTTTTCCAGCTGAAGGATAGAGCATCCACTTTCCATGCTTGTTTGTGATAAATCCTTGTGCAGAATCTCTGTAATTGGAAGTTGTGAGGAGAGGCAAATAGGTCTATGTCCGGGCATCCCCATTCCCTTATTATCATGCTGAATACTTGTGGGTCCAATTTCCACTCGTGGGGATCCATGAGGTTCATAGGTTCATACTAGGCTATCTGCCCTAGGGCATTTATAAGCCTAGCCAGAGTGTGTTTGGCTTTCGCCACCCATGTTAAATTAATTTTGCTATGCCCATTTTCGAGGTTAGTATACTGTGCCTCTGTCTAATAGTGACACAGAAGTGATACCCGGGGCAAACCTACGATCTCCCATCCACTCATCAAGATTCCTCTTAAAAAGAGTCAATGAGGGACTCTGCCTAACCTGGACTGGGATTTTATTCCAGAGTGAAGGGAGCCTCTGGGTTATGAATCTGTCCCTCCAGCATGTCCTATTTATTTCAGTGCTGAGGTTCAAGTCTCTCGAGCGCGTAGCTCGATGGGATTTGGATTTTCTGAGGTGCAGCATGTCCATTAATTCCGGGTTGGACATGGCTTTATATGTCAGGCACAGATCGCCTCTGAGCAGGCGGTATGCCACTGAGTAGAGCTGGAGTTTCTTTAACCGGGCAGCATATGGCATCTGTTTGAGCCCTTTGATCCTCTTGATGAGGCACTTTTGGGATCTTTCCAGTTGCTGCAGGTGTCTGGTAAGGTACATCCCAAAAGGGGCATTGTACTCAATTATGGGCCTGATGAGGGATGAGTAAAGAGGCACGATGACCTCCCCTGATCTAGATGTGAATCCCTTCATGATTAGGTGGGCTATATAAAATGTTTTTCTAACCACTTTGGCCACGTGGTTGTCAAATGAGAGATTGGGTCCCCAGGTCCCTAATTACTTCTTCTGTACTTAATGGATTACCACCTATGTGGTAATTTGTGGGCACTTTGTTTTTGCCAAAGGGGATGACTATACACTTTTTGGCGTTTAGCTTGAGGCCATGGCTCTGGCTCCAGTTGTCTGTTTCTATGAGGCCCTTTTGGAGGATGCTTGTGTCGGCTGGAGAGTCAATTATGGCGCCCAGTTTGCAGTCATCTGCGAACTTGGTCAGCCACAGTCCTTCCGTGTTGGCCTGTACCTCCGAGAAATATATACCGAACAAGAGAGGTCCCAGGACTGAGCCTTGTGGGACGCCACTTGTAACTGGTTTGGAGTCTGACAGGGCTCCAGCAATTCTAACCATGTGGGTTCTGTTCTTGAGCCAGTTTGTAACCCATCTAATGACATAGGGGTTTATATTTAAGCTGGTGAGCTTATCTATAATGCCCGAGTAGGGTATTGTATCGAAGGCTTTTACAAGGTCCAGGTAGGCTGTGTGGACCACCTTCCCCTCGTCAATGGCCTTAGTGACTGTTTCAAAGAAATCAACCAGGTTTAAGAGACAGGATCTGCCCTTAAAGCCGAACTGGGTAGGATCCAGTGTCTGTAGGTCCCCAATATCTTTATTTATGAGGTCCATGATGATCCTTTCCATAGCTTTGCAGACCAAGCTAGTCAGGCTTATGGGGCGATAGTTTCCAGGATCCGTTGAGGCACCACCTTTGTGGAGAGGGACCACTGTTGCTGTACGCCACTCTTTGGGTACATATCCTGTAATAAGGCTGAGATTGAACAGTAGTTTTATGTTTGGGTTTAGCTCTTCTTGGAGTTCATGTAGGGCAGCCCGGGACACCGTCTGGTCCCATTGGTGCTGTGTTTTTTGCTTTGGAGAGGGCAGCTCTTACCTGAGCATCTGAGATGTCAGGGGGGCAGCACTCTGCTGGAATAGATATTTGCCCTTTTGGTGGGGGGGGGGGGTTTGCACTGAACCTGTCAGCTAGGATGCTGGCAATGTTTGTGGGTTCGGTGTATTTTTTGTCATTTTGGACTAATTCTGAGCATATCTGGGAATTCCCACCCAGGTTCCTAACATAACTAAAGAAAGCCTTGTGATTATCCTTAGTGTCCTGTGCAATTTTTCTCTTGAAGCTGGCCTTAGACAATTTTATGAGTGCCCGTAGTTTTTTGCTAATACTGATCAGAGATACCTTCCCTTTTTGGTATTTTGCTCTATCATGTAGTAGCTTCCTCCTTCTATTGTATAGTTTGTTTATGGCTGGGGTCCACCAGACAGGACGTCTGCCTTTGGAGGATTGGGTCTTGGTTTTATTTGGGATTGCATGATCCCTGCATTCCTGAAGGTGTTCATAGAATGCCTTTATAAAGGATTCTGAGGTCTGGGCCGTATTTTCCACAGGCCCGGGGGCTTTGAAGGATTCCACCTCGGTTTTGAGGAGTGTGAAATTTGCTTTAGAGAAATTTTTCACTGTGGTTTTCAGGGCAGGGGGTGGAGTCGGCATATGAATATCCAGTGAGATTAGTTTATGGTCTGATCTCATCAGTGAGGGATACACTTCTGGTCTGGAGCATAGAGTCCCCATGTTGGTGATGATCAGGTCCAGTATGTTTTCCCCTCTTGTGGGAGTGGTAACAAGTTGTTCCATAGCATTTGAGTTTATAAATTCTAGGAACCTTTGGGCTAGGGTGTTGGAGCTAGAGTAATGCTCCCAGACTATGTTTGGGTAGTTGAAGTCGCCCAATATAATGGTGTTTGGAGAGACCTTCATATTTTCCAGTGTTCTCAGGAAGGCTGAGTGGGGTTCCTGTGTTTGGGAGGGTGGTCTGTAGCAGGCTATAAACTGGAAGGCAGTTTTACCCACTGTTAGTTGCACATGGACAGTCTCTGATGCTTCGTGCTGTGCCACCAACCTGGAGGTGTGGGTATCTTTGACGAATATTAATACTCCCCCTCCTTTTGTGCTTCGGTCCAAGTTTTGGGGCCGAAAGGCATGGTATGAGGTATAACCTGGTAGTGCTGGGGTGCTCTCGGGAGCCTTGAACCAGGTTTCTGTTACTGCACAGATATCGATGTTCTCCATGCTAAGGAGAGTTTCGAGTGTGTGCATCTTGAGGTTTAGACTTCTGGCGTTGAGTAGCATTACTCTTAGTTTCTTATCCCTTGTGATACCTATGGAGGTGGGTTTGTCTTTTGAGCCTTGCCTAAAAAAGGCACTATGGGGGTAGCAAGAGCCTTTGCCAATATCCGAAAGCCCAGGGGTGACAGGTGCAAGCCGTCCCTAGCGAAGCATCATGGCTTGTCGAGCATGTCATCCCAGGCTGAAAGGCATTGGATCCCCTTTGAATGACACCAATACTTAAGGCAATTGTTGAAATTCAAAAATCCATATAACAAAAAACATCCACAGGAATCAAAATGCATTTCGTTTTTATTATTTAGGAGAGTAATGTGTTGTATATACTTTAGTCCCGTTCATATAGTCTAGTTAACTACAGTGTAGAATTTGACTGCTATTTAATGATGTATTTTTTATCTTGATGACAGCCATTTCTAAAGCATTAGGCTATAACACATGGATTCTTTTTATTGAATTTTGATCATATTGATTATGATGGAAATGTTTAAATTTATGCCTTATAATTGCACATTAATGATATGCAATGACGTCAGTACGAGCATGCACCAATGATTTGATGAGATGTCTTATTTAAATGTTTTTAACATTGTAGTAGTTGTCTGATGAAGCCTACCAGGTGAAAGCGCTAACTGTTTATTAAATTTGGACTGTTTTTACCAGCCCGCGTACCTTTTATTGATTTGTCTTTGGACAGTCTGGTTTATAACGATTGATTGGAGCGACCGTGTTTGATTCCTGTGGATGTGTTTTGTTATATGGATTTTTGAATTTATACTTTGGACCACAGGAGCCTTTACCCCTTGGTGCTGTATTTGTTTTTTGTTAGCTACATTGCTTTTACTACGTTGTACCGAGGGGGCATGGCTGCAACAGGAAGTGATATTGTGGAACTACCGTATACACCACACGTTAATGAAGTGAGGGAAGAGAGGCAGACTCGTTTCCAGGAATGCGTTTTTAGTAAAGAGAACTTACTTCTGCTCCATGAACCTTCTAAAGTTAATAATGTTGATGATACTGATGGCATAAATTTGGCCGGCCTTAACGATGAGCTCAATAGACTAGAACTGGATTTCTTGAAGCTCAAACGGATGCAATTGCAACGCCAGCATTTTGAAGTCTGCCTGGAGAGGAAAATAGTTCCGAGGGGCTTGCGCATCATGAAAATGCCGGCAACAGGTAATTTACATGCAGAGCTGTTATATAAATGGCAGCAGCTGAATTTAGAACTCAGCTTTAATTATATGCGACTATTGAATGACTTTTTCGGTCCTGAGGAAGATAAACTGAGGGACCGTTTAATTAAACAACAGGAAATGATAGTACTGAAATATCCGACTACAAGAGCTGAAGTAGGCATGGACAAATTGTTGGACAATGTCAAATTATATGAGAAGAGACTTTTAGAGCAGAAGAAAAATAAAATTAATAGGGATGTCAAAGATTTTAAACTAGGCCACGTCTTTACTTGGCCTAGGGGTAATAACATTGTTAGTAGTGATGCTACTGCTCCTAACCAAGACCTCATGGAAGATGTTAATGTTGTTAGACCCACAATGTCAGTTAATACTATTGATACTCCAGTTCAAACTAATGTATTTGACCTGGGAAATGTAGATAGGTTAGCAGTGGGATCTCTAGACATTTCCGTGGGGAATGGCACGGTGGATAATAGAGTTTCTAAAGACAACAGTGTTCTTTCAGCTGATAATATGAGGATTACATCTTGTAATAATGAACAGGTTGTGAGAAGGAAGACCGATATAGGGTCTGTTCCATCGACACGGGTACAATCTGATTGTCGTAATATTTCAATCCCTTTTCCGATAGACACTTCTCATCAGGTACAGAGACAGAGGTCATACAGCAGGGGGAGAATGAAGAGTAAGGGCTCGGGAGGCGAACACACGGGACCCACTTTAAAGAAAATGTGGGAACGCCTCCCGAATCCTTAGTTATTAACCTCTCCAGTAGGACTCTAAGTAGTATGAAGTAGAAGTTCTAAATAAAGGGTTGACATTTATACCCACTAGGACCAGTGATTTGACTGACTCCGTTTTAGATGTTAGGCTTTTTGCACGTAACGTTTTATTGAAATTAGAGTTTGGGGATAATAGTTTTAAAGGAGGTACAAGAATTTTTCGGAATCCAAGTACTTATATCCCTCCACCTCATCCATTAGTTGATACATTCACACAGTTAATAGAACAATATATTTATAGCTTCAATAATGAAACAAAAAGGAAGCGAAATTTCAATAACTTAACGTTTCAACAGAGGAGGGCTCTGTCTCACTTAATGAGAGACACCTCAATAGTTATACGACCGGCAGATAAGGGCGGTCCTATCGTCCTGATGGATAAGGATGAATATTTAGAACGTATGACCACAATGTTGAATGAGGGTATGTTTTACACCAAGATAGAATACAATGATATTTTTAAGATATATGACGTGTTGGATGATTTATATAAGAGCAATGATATTAGTTTAGATTTGTTTAAGTTTCTAAGGGTTAATAAACCTCTGATACCAACTATAAGGGGTCTACCCAAGGTTCATAAGTCTTTGTATTCACCACCTTTGAGACCAATAGTGGCTGGAAGAGGATGGGTCACTGAACCTTTGTCCCTTTATTTAGAACATTTCTTAAGACCTATGATAGATGCTAATCCCAATATTCTAAGGGATAGCAAACAATTTTTATTGGAATTATATACCTTTATGAAGGGGATGAATGAGAGTGAACCATACATCCTTGTTACAATGGCTGTTAAGAGCCTCTTTACTGTCATTCCTAATGATGAAGGTGTGATACAGGTACATCGGTATATGACTGTACATTCGGGGTTGAAACCCGAGGAAGTTGACCTTTTGACTTTGTTTTTAGAAATTGTTTTACAAAACAATATATTTACTTTCAATAATGATGTTTATATACAAAATGATGGCGTAGCTATGGGCACTTCATGTGCCAACAGCTACGCCAATATAGTGATGGCCGCTTGGGAGGAACAACATCTGTTTACTTTACAGGAGTATAGATCCAATGTGGGGTTCTACAAACGATTTGTAGACGACCTCTTCCTGATTTGGAGAGGTGCTGAAGTTGATTTACTGGATTTTGTCTCAGTGGTGAATGGATTAACTTCCTTTCTTGAATTTACAGTTGATTTCTCGAGGCACAGGATTTCAATCCTGGATGTAGACATAGAAAGGCTGGGTAATGGGTTATTGAACACTGCTATACATCGGAAGGTTTGCTATAGAAATACATTACTACATAGGGATAGCATGCATCCCCCTTTTGTATTTAATAATGTAGTGAAGGGCCAGGCTATGAGGGCCTCTAGACTCAATCCTACTTATGAAGGTTATAGTAAGGAATTACATGATCTTAAGGAGAGATTGATGAATAGACATTATAATTCTAATGAGGTAAATAGGGCCATTAGCTCTGTTGATCAGCTGAGGACCACCAGAGCTAAGCCTCATTTTTGATGGTGTTACTGGGAATACACAAATACAACAACAGGATGGCAAGAACTATTTAAGGGTTCCTATGTTTTACACTACAGATGCAGCAGTTGTTAAGAAAACCTTTGAGAAATATTGGAATACACTCCTATTAGATGAGAACATCAGTAGAATAGTAGGACCCAAGCCTTCGTTTGTCTATAAGAATAGGAAGAATTTGAAACAACTCCTGTGTTATCGGCCTTTAAATATGTTGGACCATTATATGACACATGATCAGGTTAATACGAGACCTTGCAATGGGTGTAACCAATGTCGATATATAGACTTAAGATGTACATTTATACACCCCACTACAGGTTATGAGTATGTTTTTCATACAAATACCAACTGTCGAAGTGAACATTTAGTGTATCTTGCTAGATGCACCTCATGCGAAGCCTTCTATATAGGGAAAATGAATAGGCGGCTACGCGAACGTATTACAGAGCATGTATATCATATACGTATTGGGACTGACTCTAACGCATTAGCTAAACACAATAAAGAGTTAGGTGAAATGCATACTTTTTTATTTTCAGTTATTCATTTTGTTAAACTGAATGATCGGGGGGGGGGCGATATTGAGACTCACACTGAGGAATGTGAACTCAGGTGGATCGTTAGAACTAGATCAGACAAGAAACCAGGTCTGAATGATAAGGCCTCCCTTAAACCCATTTTACGAAATAGGAAACCAACAGTTTCTGGGAGGATCGCTCCACCACTCTTTAGTTAATATAAGATATGTAAGGGCACTGGTTTTCCTAGCTTTATTTGTTTTTTTATATGTCTGAGTGCATGAGTGTATATATATTTTATTCATTTTTTATATATATATATTTTTGATACGTATACATGTCATATTTCATTCTTGTCATTTCATCATGACATGCCGCAAGTTGTGGAGATATTGTATATTCTCTTACAATATGTTGTTTGTATACCTTAGTTTCATTCACATTTTTCAGTCAATTACGCTATAGCGTCTGCTAGCTGGTCAAATTGTATTTTTATCTTGACAGTCATTTGCGTGGTTTAGGTTATATGATGCATTTCGTTTTCATTATTTAGGAGAGTAATGTGTTATATATACTTTAGTCCCATTCATATAGTCTAGTTAACTACAGTGTAGAATTCGACTGCTATTTAATGATGCATTTTTTATCTTGATGACAGCCATTTCTAAAGCATTAGGCTATAACACATGGATTCTTTTTATTGAATTTTGATCATATTGATTATGATGGAAATGTTTGTATTTATGCCTTATAATTGCACATTAATGATATGCAATGACGTCAGTAAGAACATGCACCAATGATTTGATGAGATGTCTTATTTAAATGTTTTTAACATTGTAGTAGTTGTCTGATGAAGCCTACCAGGTGAAAGCGCTAACTGTTTATTAAATTTGGACTGTTTTTACCACCCCGCGTACCTTTTATCGATTTGTCTTTGGAAAGTCTGGTTTATAACGATTGATTGGAGCCACTGTGTTTGATTCCTGTGGATGTTTTTTGTTATATGGATTTTTGAATTTATACTTTGGACCACAGGAGCCTTTACCCCTTGGTGCTGTATTTGGTTTTTTGTTATCTACAATTGTTGAAATTGATCATCTTGTCTTCATATTGTGGCATCATTCTTGGTGAGGGTAAGATGCTACTCAAGGTCAGGGTCATACCGGCCTGGGCTACATGCCCAGAGAGCTCCTCTATGTCTCTTTTCATGTAGTCCAGGGAGGTACGTCTCAGGTCATTCACACCAGCATGGACAATGACTTGAGTCATATTTGTACTTGCCTTGGAGTGACCTGAGTGCTTGTGTTATGTGGCGGATCCTAGCGCCCGACAGGCAGCTCACCGTGACCTTCTCCTTGTTCAGCCTGGTGAGCGGGACGTCAGTGTGCCTGACGATAGAGTCACCTATTACAAGTGTATCAAGTGTGTTGTTTAGCCTTAAGGGCTGTGACTGTTTGGCACACTGGCTTTGTGAGCTATGTGTGGCACGTGTTTTGTTTTGGGGTAGCGGTTGCTTGGGTGTCTGCTTTGGAGGTCTCTGCTGCTTAGGCAGATTTTTATTTAGAGCCTCCGAGTATGTTTTTGTGTGTTTATGTGTTTGGTTTGCTGTCATGGTAGGTCTATGTGAGACTGGAATTGTAGTGAGTGTGGTTTCCTTCTCCTCCTGACTGGTTTCGCCAGTACTGAGTTGAGAGAGCTTAGCCTCCAGTATGGCTATATGGCTGCATCTCTCACATGTGTTGGAATTTGTTGGGAGGAGGAGAGGGTTGTCTGTGTACATGAGGCAGTTGTAACATTGCCTCAAGATTCCCAGATTCACCAGCTGGACCGGAGAGGAGATTGATAATTAGAAGTTATGTACTCACCATAACGTTCCATCTGAGTAGGTGACTTCATTCGGATGCAACCTGTGGGTATCGGATCCGACCTCGGATCCGAGCCGGCAATTCAAAAGCTTAGGCTCCGAGCTCCTAGCTCCTCCCTCTTACCCATAACCCCTTGCCAAGCCCTGACTGACCTCAGATTGAGTTTGCCTCAAAATACTGACAACAGTACACTAAAACAGCATAAATACTCGCTCTATAAAGGTCAGGGGGATGGAGGGGGGGATGGTTGCATCCGAATGAAGTCACCTACTCAGATGGAACGTTATGGTGAGTACATAACTTCTAAATCTGAAGTAGGCAGACTTCATTCGTCTGCAACCTGTGGGACAGAGTCCCTAGCTACCTGAATCTTGGGCGGCCATCATGGAAGGATGGCCAAAGGATGCTCTTCCTCTAGAAACAACATCCACCTTGTAATGAGAAATAAAAGTATGAGGCGAGGCCCAAGTAGCTGCAGCGCAGATATCATCCAATGAAACACGGGACTTAAAGGCGGCTGACGAGAAACTGCCCTAGTAGAATGAGCCGTAACCCTCTGAGGAGCAGGTCTGCCTGAAGTGTCATATGCCTGCAGAATACAATTAGCAATCCATTTAGATAGAGTGACTTTAGATACTGCTTTACCCAGAGCAAATTTAGCAAAGGAGACGAACAGCTGATCTGATTTCCTGTGGCCAGCTGTTCTGTTAATATAAAAACGTAATTGTCTATGAACATCCAAGGAATGCAATTTGTATTCTCCTTTGTTTGAGTACTTGGGAAAAAAAAACGGCAAATTGATTGACTGGTTAATATTGGATTCAGAAGAGACCTTCGGAAGAAAAGATGGATTGGTCCTGAGGCACACCCTATCAGGGTAGAAAGAAAGATAAGGCGGTTTGACACACAGAGCCTGAAGCTCAGACACCCTTCTGGCTGAAGTGATAGCTACCAGAAAGGCAGTCTTCCAGGAAAGGTATTTTAAATCAGAAGAAGCTGCAGGCTCGAAGGGAGGAGCAGTAAGGGCCTGCAGGACTAAAGACAAGTCCCAAGGCGGTACAACCTCCTTGACTGGAGGCCTTAACAAGAAAACTCGTTTGAGAAATGCTTTGCATAATTTCGCCGTCATAAGGGAGCTGTGTCATGACCAATGTGATAATGCGAGATAGCTGCCAATTGTACCTTAATCGTGGAAGAACTAGCCCCTTGATGAAAGAGGTCTGTTAGAAAATCCAGCACCGCTGACATAGGAGCTGAGAAAGGATCCAAAGTTCTCTGTCCTGCCCATATAGAGAATCTCTTCCATTTACTCCGATAAACCTGTCTGGTGGAAGGTTTATGAGCAGCCACTAGAATGGCCTTGACCGGTGAAGAGATACCGAGTCCTAATTAAGGTTGGAACTGGAGCAGCCAAGCTGTCAACTTCAGGATCCTGAGATTGGGAACTGACATTCCCAGAGGGTGAGAGATGAGATCGAAATTGGATCCAGAATCCATGGTGGATTGATTTTGTGAGACCATACAAAGGGGAACCAAGGTTGTCGAGGCCAGAATGGGGCAATGAGAATCATTCTGCTCCCCAAACTGTTGGCTTTCTGCAGAAGCCTCTGCATCAGAGGAAGTGGAGGGTAGGCATAAAGGAGACCGGGAGGCCAAGCATGCACCAGAGCATCCTCGGGAACTCCCTGGTGGGGAAGCAGAGCGAAGAAATTGTCGCATTTGGCGTTTGAGGGAGAGGCAAAAGATCGCAACAGGGTTGCCCCAAACGGCAAAAATCTTCTTCGCTACTTGAGGATTGAGGGACCACTCGTGTGGAGAAAGGATAGTGCGACTGAGCTTGTCCGCAAGGATGTTGGACTTTCCCGGAATGTGCGTTGCTACCAGAAAGCGTTTGGTGGAAATTGCCCATTCCCAGACTCTCATGGCCTCTCGACAAAGGGGGTAAGACCTGGTTCCTCCCTGCTTGTTGATATACCAGACTACCGACATGTTGTCTGTCTGAATCGCAATAGTCCCTGAAGGAAGAACGTGGTGAAGTGCTTGCAACGCTAGGAGCACCGCCCTCATTTCCAGGACATTTATATGCAATGACGTCTCTGTGGGATTCCACGTGCCTTGGACAATCTTTCCCGCAGAATGCCCCCCCCACCCGAGGCAAGAAGCGTCCGTGGTCACTGTGGCTCGGGGAAATGCAGCGCAAAAAGGTCTCCCTGCCAGGGGCTCCGGAGAAAGAAGCCACCAAAGAAGGGAGTCCCTGCACGCTCTGCTGACCGCAATCGGGCGTTTAGAGGCGAACAAAGAGGAGACCACTGAACTTGAAGGGTCCATTGAAGAACCCGCATGCGTAAGCGGGCATGAATGAGAAGCGGGATAGCTGCCGCCATAGAACCTAGGGCCCTCAGGACCGAAGCTGCAGTTGGAGATGGTTGCAGGATCGCTGTCACATGACACTTCAGGCTGGCGATACGGTCTGGGGTGAGGAAGGCTCGCATTGATCTGGTGTCTAGTCTTCCTCCTATGAAATCTATAATTTGAGTGGGATTCAGAAAAGATTTCTCCCAGTTGATCGTGATGCCCAGCCTTGGTGCTAGTTGAAGAAAGTAATCCCTGGCTGAGCACAGAAGATGCCTTGATGATGCCGTCAGGAGCCAGTCGTCCAGGTGCGGAAAGACCTGTAATCCCTGGAGCCTCAGGTGGGCCGCTACCACCGCTAGCACCTTGGTAAACACCCTGGGGGCTGAGGTGAGACCAAGGGGAGGACCCTGAACTGATAATGACTGACTCCCAGCCGGGCGAAGAAACCTCCTGGATCGTCTGTCCATCCGAATGTGGTAGTACGCATCCTTGAGGTCTATGGAACACATCCAGTCGTTCTCCCTCAAGAGGGGGAGTATAGATTGCAGGGTGACCATCCGGAACTTTTGCTTGGTTACTGACAGATTCAACTGGGAAAGGTCTAAGATTGGTCTTAAGTCCCCCGTCTTCTTTGGCACCAAAAAGAACCTGGAGTAAAACCCTAATCCGGTTTGATCTGGGGGGACGCGCTGGATGGCTCTTTTTCCTAGCAGCTGCTCGATTTCGATAGCTGCCGCCTCCCTTTTGTCGGGTGGAACATCTGGGAGGCTGCGAGATTTGGGAATCTTGAATAGGGGTATTGAATATCCTCTGGATATAACTCGAAGCACCCAACTGTCTGTTGTTATGGACTCCCAAGAAGTCAGGTGCATCGAAAACGGCCCCCCGACTGCCTCCAGAGACGGACAGCCGGGCAACCCTTCAGGGCTGCTGCGTGGGTCTCTCAGAGAAGGGTTCTCTGGACCCAAAGTTGCCAGGAGCCCCCCTGCCTCTGGCACGACGACCTCCCGTCCTCCTCTGCCACGGAAGGACTGGTTATCCGGAGCAGGTTGGGACTGCTGCGACTTCGGAACCACATCTTCTTCTGTCCCTTTTGGTTCTTAGAGAAGGACCTCTGGGGAGCTGAGAAGCGGACTCCGACGGCAGACAGCGTCTTCCCGTCCTTTTCGCTCTGGACTAATGTCTCGCGAACAGTCTTGCCAAACAAGGCAGAACCATCGAAAGGGGCATTCGAAGGTCGCCTTGAAGGGCTCTGCAAAATCACAATGGCGGAGCCAGGCCTGTCGCCTCATGACTAGGCCTGCTCCGCTGGCTCTAGCGGCTCCCTCAGTAGCATGAGACAGCAGCCGCATAGATGTATTGGATACTGATCTGAGAGTGGCCATTCGGGTGGAGTAAACCTGTTTATCCTCACTCGAGATGGACTCCTGGGGAGATGCAGCGTATTCTTTAATCAGATCCCGCTGCATCCTAATGACATGTGCCATGTAGTTCAGCGCTCTCAAGGAGAAGGTCGCTGAACTAAAACTCGCTTCCCAATGCGATCCATCGAACGGGACTCCTTGCCCGGAGGATGGACGGAGGGACTCTCCTGGGCCAATTCCCTCTTCGTGGCTGCAGCCATCATCATGGCATCTACTGGGGGACCCTTACTCCAGTGGGTGCGGTCTGATGGAGGAGAAAGAATGCGGTCCGGGCGCTTAGGGATAGGCTCAATGGTGTCCGGATCCTTCCACGCCCTGATGGATATAAGATCCACCAGGGGGTCAGCAGGAGGGGACACCCAAGAGGTAGAAGGGCCCGCCTCGAATGCCTCCAAGAACACAGACTCGTCCGAAGAAGCCTTGGGGGCAGACCACCCCCCCTGATCCTTAACATCTCCATGATGTCTCCAAATGAGACGTCCTCAGGGGTGACCTAGGGGAGCCTTCCCCTTCATCCAAGTCCGTGTCTTCAGTGACGGACTCAGGGGAGTCCATGTGCCTCCTCTTGCACTTACGCTTCCGAGGTACTTCATCGGGGGGGCTGTCCGAGGAGTACTCTTCAGCAGTTGGATGTTCCAAGGGAACCACTTGGGACATCGAGGCGGCTGTCCCTGGGACCGGCTGGTGGGGCCTGGCCCAACTGCAATGGAGTGCGGGATGGAGCCGTGGCAGGGACCGGGGGTCCGGATGTCCTCGACAGTGCCCTTTCCATAACGTTGAAAGCCGAGGGGGAGCCAGCTTCTCTAAGCCCCGAGAGCCGACCCCCACTCGGATCCGACGTACGGATCGGAGTCGGAGCGAAACCGTCGGATCCGAGACCAGTGTGCTCCGACCTGGATGGAGCCGAAGACACACCAGCTCCCTCGGATCCGAGGCTCGGCCCTCGGCTCCGAGAGGTCGGGTCCGGTACCAAGCACTCAAGGGATGGGACGGATCCGAGGTGCGCCGACCTATCGGATCCGACCCACCCCGGATCCAAATCTGCACGGCGCCGATAGCTCGAACCCGTGGTATGGGTCGGAGAAGGAGCTAAGGGGGCGAAAAAGGGGTCGAAGCCCCTCCCGGATGGGGGGGGGCTAGGAGCACTCCCATTTGCATTTGGGCCTGGATGAATTTCCTCATCATCCGGTCCATATCAGCTTCGCTCATAGAAAAGGTTGATCTAGAGGAGGCCACGAAGCGGACCTAGAGAGCCTCGGTGACCTCCTGGAAGGGCTAGCCTCCTCCTCCTCGGGTCCAGGAGAGAACCGAGGGAGTGGAGCCGAGGAGGAGGAAAGCTAGAAGGCACAGGGAGGCCGCAGGCGGAGGAGCCGAACTGGAAGTTTCGGCTCTCCTCTTGTGGTGCTTCTCCCTGTGCCTCTCCTTCTGTCTTTCCTTAGAAGAATCCTTCCCCTCCGGCAACTTTGAGGGAGGTTGAGTCCCAGCCGGAGGGAGAACTCACAGCAACAGGTTGCTGAGTGGAAGGGCAGAGGCGAAGCGGTATCTGGGGTAAAAGACCCGCCAGCACCAACTTCGACCTCCGTTCCTCAAAGCCGGGGTTGAACCCTGCACAAATGGTACAACCAGATGACAGGTGTTCAACCCCAAGCATCTTGACCGAGTGTGGCCATCTGCTGGGGATAGCTTATGGCCACACTCGGTACATTTTGAAAACACAGCCTTATGGGCTTCCGACATAGTAACCCTAAGGCCTAACACACAACACACACAAACACTCATAAAACCCGATAAAATTAAACAAAAAGAGAGAGGAAAGCCTAAACACACACTAAACTATCTGAAACAAGAAAGAAATTAAAGAATTTGAAAACTTTTTTAGTCAAAAACTATCTCTTATCTTTCACCAACGCCAGGAGCTCTGGAATTCCGTAGCTACTTGAAAAGCGGCAAACGAAATCTGAGGTCAGTCAGGGCTTGGCAAGGGGTTATGGGTAAGAGGGAGGAGCTAGGAGCTCGGAGCCTAAGCTTTTGAATTGCCGGCTCGGATCCGAGGTCGGATCCGATACCCACAGGTTGCAGACGAATGAAGTCTGCCTACTTCAGATCTGACCTTTGGACATGCTAGAATAGTATTGGGAATTCCTTTATAATTGAAAAAAAGGGCCAATGGGGAACGAGGTACTCAAGGGGAGTTTGTGAGGGTGTAGTGCTTTTAAGATTTTAGTGCTGACTTGTATAATTGCTTTAGTGAGCAAGTGCCAGGTAACTTAAATGCAATGTGTTACAGGTAACTTAAATGCAAAAACGACAAACAGTAACTTTCTTTCAAGTGAAACAAGGAAATAAGTACAGTAAGCAATGCAGATATCACTAGGGATCCACAGAAGCGCTGAAAAGCCGCGTTTTAGGTGGAATTAGCATTTCAGGGAAATAACAAGCAAACAAACAACAAGCATACAAATAAAGCTAGATTCAGCAGGCCTGGATCTAGTCTATGATACAGCAAACAAGGTGTACCAATTTCAGTAAGAAACAGTTCAAATATGCAGGCACTATAAGCCTTTAACCAGAAATTCCCAGCTCAGAAGGGCAGAGTCCAGCCTCTCCTCCCACAAGAGTGCAGACCACGAACCTTCTTAATGTAAAATAACTGGCCTGAAGCCCAAGTGCTTAAACCAGAACTAATACACTTTTAGAATAACAGACACTGAGCCCTCAATCAGCAGTTCCCAACTTAGAAGGATGTAAGCTACCTGTTCTGCCACTACAGTGCAGACCACAAACCTTCTTAATGTAAAACAACTGGCCTGAAGCCCAAGTGCTTAAACCAGAATTAATACACTTTTAGAATAACAGACACTAAGCCCTCAATCAGCAGTTCCCAACTTAGAAGGATGTAAGCAACCTGTCCTGCCACCACAGTGCAGGCCACAAACCTTCCTAATGTAAAACAACTGGTCTGAAGCCCGAGTGCTTAATCCAAAAGACTTAGAATGATAGCCACACTTTAATCAAGTTACTACCAAGCAGTAATAAATACAATTGAATACTTTAAAGAATGCTTGGATTAGTGCTCAAGTTATACAAACAAAGCTAGATTCAGCAGGCCTGGATCTAGTCTATGCTACAGCAAACAAGGTGTACCAATTTCAGTAAGAAGCAGTTTAAATATGCAGGCACTATAAGCCTTTAACCAGAAATTCCCAGATAGAAGGGCAGAGTCCAGCCTCTCCTCCCACAAGAGTGCAGACCACGAACCCTTTTAATGTAAAATAACTGGCCTGAAGCCCAAGTGCTTAAAACAGAATTAATACACTTTTAGAATAGCAGACGCTGAGTCCTCAATCAGCAGTTCCCAACTTAGAAGGATGTAAGCTACCTGTCCTGCCACTACAGTGCAGACCACAAACCTTCCTAATGTAAAACAACTGGTCTGAAGCCCAAGTGTTTAAACTAAAAGGCTTAGAATGAGTTACACCAAGCAATAATAAATACAATTGAGTACTTTTAAGATGACGCAAAAGCAAAATAAAGTGAGCAAATGAGATGGGCCCAGGAGTTACAGGACATAAACAAGTGCAAAATGCAGGCCTTCAAATCAGAAAGTTGAGAGAGATGGAAGACCGCCCAAACGGCCAATAACTACAAATTCTGGGCCAGAACCACTCCTTATGTGGTAGACAGGTTACCTAGTGCTTACCACTCCCACTGATAAGCTAGAAGGCTTCCCTCCAACACAGAAAGGCTTGGGGGCTCAAAGCTTACAAATAGTCCTGGATACAGCAAAGCTGTATCTGGAACACTAATTACAGGAAAGGTAGGAAACAGGCTTACAATTTTTTTTTCAGAAAAGTAGCAAAAACAGTAGTAAAAACAATTCACATGCAGTGCAAGCTGGCACACTTGAGTATGTAGCAATATTAGTCCACACACAGTTTGAAAAAATGTAATTAAAGGACTAAAAGCAAGTGCAGAAAGGTTTCTGCTTAGTTCGACTGCCACAGTATTTATCTTTCCTGGCAGGAATTGTGCTCGCAGATGTACTTGGTAGGTCAGTGCTGTTTCCCACAAGTTCATGGCTAGTCTGCAGAGGGGTAAGAATGTGTGCCCCCCTGCTTGTTTATGTACCACATGACTGTAGTATTGTCCATCTTTATCAGTAGTTGTTCTGGATGAATTATGTCCTTGAAGGCTGTCAGGGCATTCTGAATAGCTAGCATCTCTTTTTGATTGATATGTAGATGCATTTGACTTGTGGACCATGTGCCCTGAATACATCTTCCTGCCATATGTGCGCCCCAGGCATAATCTGATGCATCTGTTGTCAATGTCTGCCTGGCTGTGGGTAAGGTGAATGGCTGTCCCACGTTGAGGTGACAGGCTTTTGCCCACCATCGAAACTCCTGTTGCAGGCAGGGAATGAGGGTAATCATTGTTTCCAGGCTGTGGCAATGTTGAGTCCAAACACTTTTTAGATACCACTGAAGTTTCCTCATATGCAGTCTTGCATATGGAATTAGTAGTATGCAGGATGCCATGAAGCCCAACGCCTGCAGAATTTTTCTTGCAGATAACTGGGTCTTTGTTGCCAACATTGTGAAATAAGTAGTCAGTTGTCTGTGCTTGTCTGGCGTGAGATAAGCCATCTGGGCAGTTGTATTTAAGCTTGCACCCAGGAATATTATCTCTTGAGAGGGTAAAAGTTTTGATTTCTTTTCGTTTACTGTGTACCCTAGACCTGTTAGCAATCTTTTTACAAACGTCAGATGCTGTAGTAGAATGTCCTTGTTCCCTGCTTGAATAAGGCAGTCGTCCAAGTAAGGATAGATTTGTATTCCTCTTTGTCTGCAAAATGCAATTACTGGTGCCAGGCATTTTGTGAAGAGCCTGGACGCAGTAGATAAGCCAAAGGGCAGTGCAGAGAATTGGTAGTGCTTTGAGCCAGCTATAAATCTGAGGTATCTTCTGCATGATTGATTGGAACATGCAGGTATGCCTCTTAGGTCTAAAGTCACAAGCCAAGCGTTCTTGCCCAGCATGGGTAGAAGCTGCTGCAGAGTTAACATTTTGAATTTTGGAATATCCAGGAATGTGTTTAGGATGGACAGGTACAGTATTGGTCTCCAGGCTTTGTCCTTTCTGGGTACCAAGAATAGCCTTGAGTAAAATCCTTGTCCCTGCTCTTGCTGTGGTACTTGCTGAATGGCTCTCATGTCCATGAGAGAAGAAACTTGTTTTTGTGCCTCAAACCACTGATTGTGTGGCAGGTCTGGCATACCGTGTGGTCTTGGCAGGGTGTGAAAGTGGAACCTGTAACCTTGAGACACGATATTTAGGACTCATTTGTCCTGGGTGACCATGTGCCAATTTTGTGAAAAAAGTGCTAGTTTTCCCCCCAAAGGAGCTGCCAGAAGACTAGTGCTTGGTGCTGGCAGGGGAAAGTCATCGAGACTGTTTCCTGTATGGCTGTGATTTTTCCTCTCCACCTTTGGAGGTAGAAGCACCCCATTGTTTAGGCCTGTATGAGCCTTGGGGCTGTGATCTGCCTCTGGGGCATCTGTATCTGCCTATTTGTGGCCTGTCTTGGACACTGGAAAGGACCAATTTTTTGCAGGCCAGTTTCTGCTAAATCTGGGAGGCTGTACCTGTAAGAAATCCTTCACTGTTTGCATAGATTTAGCTTTGTCCTCAACACCTCTTCTGCTTTAACACCAAACAAAGTATCATGCTGTAAAGGAGCATCTAATAGTTTTGCTTTAACATGATCGGGCAGATTCTGTTCTTTTAACCAAGCATGCCTCCTAATAACAGAACCTGTAACTGCAGCCCTGCAGGAGGCCTCTAGAGAATCAAAACCATATTGCAAAGTATGCTTTCCCACTTGTTCAACTGCATGCAGTAAATCCTGCATTTCTTTGTTTTCTGCACATTCTGAATTTGCCATCATTTTCTGTTTAAGCAGTGACATAAGATATTGCTGATACTTAAGCATATGAAACTGACAATTTAAAGCTCTTACAGCCAAGGAAGTATAAATCTTTTTTTCCCTATCTGTCCATGGCCCTAGAATCCCTATCAGAGGGGATAGGGTTTTTTGCAGTGGAAGCCTTGACCCCCTTGGGACCCTGAGAAATAGTTTTTGGGTCAGCAGTAGGGTTTTTGTAAAGAAATTTATGTGAATCAGGCACCCTGTAGTATCTGTCTGGCTTAACAGGAGCTGGTGATAAAGAGTCAGGAGACAGACCGGACTCTGAAAATACATCATCTACAATATCTAAAACAGGAGGAATAGCAAGGGGCCTGTGATGAGGTAATAAAAGGAAGTCTCTGAGCCTTTTCTTGGATTCTGAGTAATCCTGGCTCTCCCAGTGGAAATGCTCCCTCATGGTATGCAGGGTCTCCCCAAAAGAATAATCCTCAGGAGGAGAGGCTGATAGATTCTTCAGCATCAGAATCCTCATAGGGAGGAAGGGAATATTCCTGTTCAGAAGAGAAATCAGAGGAAATGGAAACCTGATCAGAAGATTCATATTCTATCTCTTGCCTAGGCCTCTTATCAGGATGGAGATGGGAACCCCTGATCAAAGTAATTAGGTCTTCGGCCATTTTAAGCATCTGTTTTTTAGGCATGGAGGCCTGTCCAGGAGAATGCCGTACTTGTTTCTTTGTCTTTAGAGGTGCTTTTGTCTTTGCCTTTGCTGCTGAAGATGGTTTTACATACAACTGTGTAGGTCTGAAAATACCCTCAGAAGCCGATGCCTGCTCAGCGGTTCTGGATCCATCTGAGGGATTAGTTTCCAAGTGTCCAATACCTTGAATTTACAGCGGCCTAGTCGGCTCCACGTGGGAGTCGGAAGCGGCCTGTGGCTCTGAGGTAGCAGGCGTCAGGGGCTGCAAAAGCGCCTCACTGAGAACCGGCGACAGGCCTAACAGAAGCCTCATCAGTTTTGGACCTCGGATGCCTGTCCTTTTCTTTTTCTTTGCGCCTTTTATAAACTTCGGTCGTCGGCTGTTCCGACGGCATTATATAATTGAATCTTCTGCCAAAATAATGTAATGCAAAATCGTACCGACGCTTAATAGTGCGTTGGTTAAATCTAGCACAAAACCGACAACTAGCAACATCATGGTCTGGGCCTAGGCAAGGAATACAGTAAGAATGAAAATCCTTATGAGGTATTTGCTTCCCACAAGAAATACAATTATTAACTTTTTCTGACAACGGTCTGGAGCAAGAAAAAAGTTTCCCCAATGGGGTATTTAACTTTAATGAAGACTTCGGTTCTGAAATTCGAATTTGAAAATCTCAGGAGTCGGCTGACCGGCACTTGCAAACTGCTTTTGCTTTGGGCACCGCACGGCAAGAAAGACTGAAGAAAATGGCGTCGGCTGCATCTTTTATACCCCTGGCGCACTGATGTCAGGGAAGAGGTGACAGCAACCGACGCTGGACCTAGACTTTGGAACTCAGGCCAACCGCGGGTAGCCTGCCAGCAGGATAACCTAATGCTAAAGACTGCAACAGTGAAACACGATGAACATCTAGAAGATGCTCTTCTCCTGGTGGCCAAATCCAATTTGTAATGATTGATGAAGGTATGAGGTGTAGCCCAAGTTGCAGCTGCACAAATATCATGTAAAGAAGCTCTGGCATGGAAGGCAGCAGAAGTTGCAACTGACCTTGTAGAATGAGCCTTTATGGTAGTAGGTAATGGAATATTACGTTGTCTATAAATGAAGGTCACGCAGTCTTTCAACCATTTAGCCAATGTGACTTTAGCAACAGCACATCCTAATCTAGGTCCAGAATAGGCCAAAAATAACTGGCCCGATTTACGAGAGGCCTCAATCCTGTTCAAGTAGAAGCGAATTTGCCTGTGAATACCTAGGGCATGTAGGCAATACTCTCCTTTGTTTGAATGAACTACAGGTGTCTGCACCAAGGAAATCATCAGTGCCGAAGTCATGGTCTGCACCGACGATAAGGTCAGTACCGAAGTGGTTGTCGACGCTAAGGCTGGAACCGAAAAATCAGTGCCGATAACTGAATGGTAGGTGTGGAGAGGGTAGTTGGTGCCGGGTAAGTTGTTGGAGCCAAAAAGACAATGGGCGTCAAAAAATCCTTTGACGTCATAACAGTCTGCATCAAATGGACAGTTGGTGCCGGTAAAGTCGTCTGAACCGAGGAGCCCCTCGGTACCGATACTGTAAAGGGCACGCTAGTCAATGCCGAAGTCACAGATGGCACCAATTGCCTCGGTGCCGAAGGTCTAGGTACCAAAAGCACTGGAGCCGAAGAAGTCAAATCTGAACTGGAAAGCTTAGCTTTCTTGGGTCTCAGTTCCTGGGAGTCCCCAGCAGGGGACGAAGGAAGAGACTTGGCCTTTATATGTTCATCACTATTTTTCTTATGGGATCTTGGAGGGGTTGAAGCCTCCGACCCAGAAATAGCCTCTGAAAAAGGAGATTTAAGTAACCCCTTCAAAATTAATTTATTTTTCCTCTCAATCAATGTCCTGTTAGAGAAATTTTTACAAATCCCACAGGGCGGGCCAACTGTTAAATGAGGTACACCCAAGCAATAGACACACAGGGAATGTGCATCTGAAGTAGGTAATTTATGGCCACAATCTAAACATCTTTTAAATCCTGGACTACCTTTTTTTATCTGCCTTGTTAGAAAGAAAGAAGGAAACCCAGAAAAAAAAAATACCAGCAATGGTACAAGAATTACCCGAAGGTAAGAAGGAAAGGGGGGTTACCAACGATGGTAAAAAAGAAATTACCTCACGATAAAGAGGAGGGAAGGAATTGAAAAGATTCAAGAAAGGAAAGTCGCTAAATGCGATAAGGTAAGAGAAAACTATCTAATAACTTTTCTGTGAGAAAAGGCTGTTTTAGAATTTAGTATGAAGAAAAATATTGCACTTAGCTCAAGAGAAGTAGCTTGACACGACCAAATGACGACGTGGCAAACAAAATCTGAGGTAACAGGAGAGGGGAATTCTGGGTAAGAGTTTTTAGCTCTGAGTTTGTAGCTGATGCGAGCTTGGAAGATGGCCGGCTCGGTTCTGAGATTGGAACCAATACCCACACATAAGGAATGAACGAGGATTAACAGTATCAGATGCTCTTTTGCAAGTTTCTCAAAGACTTGCATGGACAGGTCTTAAGGCTGGCGTGAACTGATAATATGCCTTGGCCTCCAAGGAAAGGGAACTGCAACCATTTTAGCCATGTAGGCCTTTCTAAATGAGACTGTGATCCAGCTGTATCTACCTAGGGTGAGCATCATGCACAATAAGGGTCAGCAAAGCCCATTCCTTTTTACCATAAGGAGTCAATTTCTCTACACCAGAAGAAGCCACTACTTATACACAGATGTTTTAACTAGTCATTTTAGCAAAGGCAATAACCACATCTTGTGTAACTGCATCACAGTATGAGCCCTAAAAGGACATGCTAGAAGCTGCTGATATGCCTGCTAGCAGACAAAACTGATGCCAAACCTAAAGATTGAGAAACTGCCTTTATAGTTACAGCATCCAAAGACCTATACACTTTCAGCAAGGTAGTCTTCTACTCTTTCTTGACAGTTTTCACTCCCTTGAGTAATGCTGCTCATTTCTGTGAGCTTTCTTGGATGCTATGTACTTAAGGTGACATCTGATCCAGCTCTGAGGTCTGCATAATGACCTCCATCTTATTTTGTGCCACTCGAAGAAGAAAGGCTTCTTCACTTCTCCAGGTTTTCCAAATTCACTTGCCCAGGTTTACCATGTCAATCCCACACAAACATGCCAATTTAGTGGATCTATTTTATAGATCCACTAAATTGTCACAGTTGGCCAACATCTCAGATGTCATCCATTATAAATGTGTTTAAAGTACTGAAACAGCACAAGACATATGTAGGTTCTACACATAATACTGACTGACTAGCTGGCCAACCAATGCACTTTGATGAGTTCATATTCAACTAAATTACCGCTCAATGTTGTTGTATCCTTTCTTTTCGATGATGCGTGGCTGGATGTAGTGCTCGATCATTTAAAATATATATATCTTCTAGTACAAAGTGGAACTCTCCTGTTCTCTACCTGTATGTACCACATCCTCTTGAATGTTTCAATGGATTCCCATAAGCAAACATGCACTTAAAATGCAAATCTGTACATGGAATCGGACATCAGCGGTTAAAAAGGCTTTTCAAGCTTGCGTAAGGTATGCCTGGCAAGGAAAAAAACATGTTCACAAGCAAAGGAAAAATAAAACAAGTAGGAATAGAAAAAGATTCCAGAAGGGGCAGTTTTATAGATAGAAGCTCCTGGGCTGAAACTGGACCAAGGGACTCAGAACTTCTTCACCAAAATACAGCATCCACTAGTGGCAGAACAAAATTGAGTATGTTGAGGACCAATAGCTCCTTTTACCTGGCATACAGCAAAGCATACCTGCACTGGGGAAAAGCTAGCCTCTTCTAACACAATTTGAAGAGCTCTGGGAGTACAGCTGGTTAGGTGGCTATCGATCACTTGTAGAACATTCGTGTATGTCAAATACTAGCGGAAAAGTGAGAACCACGGAAAGAATTTAGAAAACACCAAAATGAGAAAGTCAATGCATCTACACAAGAATGACAGACTAGAAATTATGGAAAAAAAAAAGCACAAAGGAGGCTGTGGAAAACTGGAGAGTTAGTATATGAAAAGTATAACAGAAGGTCAGCAAACATACAAGCTGAGAGGGGGCCGGTGGAAAGAAACAGGAAGGAAAACAAGTTTTGAAGACCATGCAAGGAAAGGGAAGAAAGCTGCTATAAGTAATCTAGAGGAAAACCATCACAGAGTTGCGTGTTTTAAAGGGGAAAGGATATAACAAGACCCTAAAGGAGCTCAAGCTCTTATTACTAAATACCATAGAAATGAGGGCTATGATATGGATGCATAAGATTGTCAGTGAGACCTGAAGGGGTCATCCTAAAAAGGAAAGTCATGGGTGGGGGGGGGGGGGGTTAAAAGCAGAAGATTGCAGGGATCAACTGCTTTCTGGATTTCCAAAAATAGCTCCTCACATAAAGGTTGCAGCCCTATGGAAAGGACTACCTGAATTTGAGATGAATAGGAAATCCATAGGAACATTCAAGAAGAGAGTGGTGAAAAACAGGGATGTAAATGAGGTAGCATGTTAAATACACTTAAGAGTTCAGACTAGATAGGTGTAATGTCTCATTCAGCCATTAAGCAATGTGGAACAATGTAGAAAAACAAAAAGTAGGAAAAAACCTGCATTCAGATGGGAAAGGTAGACAGTAAAAAAGAAAAGTGGAGAGTGCTTGCAGAAGGAGACACAAAAAAATCAAAAAGATAAGATGCAGCACAGGAAGGCAGACAACTATCACAGAGTCTAAAACAGTTGGTGGTAAGATGTGAAGAAAATGACAATCAGTGTGATGACAGAAAAGACAATTTCACTTACTGCAGACTCAAATCATCATGAGTACTCTGAGCTCTACCAAAAGACACTAGGTTACAGTGAAACTACTCTCAAGGATGTAAAATAGTCGTAAAAGGAAGAAGGGGTTTGAACATGTGTAGTGCTGCAATTACACTCTAATGAGCTATCATGAGAGAGAGAAAGTTGAAGTGGTAGCAGTCATGGCCATGAAAATGGACGAAGACTGTTCATAAAGACACAGTCATACTGGTAACTTACTATAAATGTAGGTGTTTGAGTGTTGTCAATACTGTAGTCATAACATTTAAGGATCTCTGTCACTGAAAATTTTTCGCTTTGGCCAGGCAGATATCACCTTAAAACAGACACGGATACTTCCATGTACCTGCTACACAGCCTGCACTTGCCCATACCATCTTTTCTTTACAAATTTATTGAATTATCACTTAAAACATAGGCAAACATGCATTTACATATAAAAAATTGCATTAATGTCACACTTAAACATTACACATCACATACGTTCCTTTATGCAGTTATCAATCCAGCATTACATGAATTGCTCAAATCCTGCCTTTCCTTAAATCTCACATACATTCTTTTAAGAAAATACCATCAATTCAAAATTGCATGAATTCCTGCCTTCCCTTATATCTCACTCCTCCTCCTCCAAAACATTACTCTGCATGTAGTTTCCACAATTTCAATTTTTCTGTGATTTGTTCCTACCCATTTCTAAAGATCTCACTTCCAGTTCTTTTATCTCTGTTAAACATTCACTACTCCAAATACAGTTGGTTTAGACTTCGATTTCCATTTTCTAATATCTGTTTTTCAGAATTTAACTTAACAAGGCCTTACTATGTTAAAACAATTCGGATCCTTTATCTCGGCTCAAAAATAATTTCCGTAGTTACACCTATTTGTTCAGCCAACAGTTCTGACAGAGTACCATGTAGGAAATGTTTTAAATCTGCCAACTCATTATACTCCCACATAATATGTTCCCAGCTACTACTTTTTTCCCTATCACATCCCCAACATTTGCCATCTACCTGAGGAATAATTCTTTGGACTCTACTTTGGGTATAAAAATACTTATGCAAACAGTTCCAAGCAAAAATCCTAAATCATCTAGATTTTGTTGCATATATAGGAGCCATACACATCTTCCAATTGTCTTCTTGCGAACTGCTTATCCAGTCGCTCTTCCCAGTCTTTTCTCTCCTCCTCTGATGGATTCCTATAGTTATCATGCAATATTTTATATGGCCTACTCATTACCCATTTTTAACAGCAGTTTCTGTTAAAGATTTAACTAAAACCTATTACCAGAGCAAGTCTTTCCCTTATGAATTCTCTGATACTTTTCTCTTTGCCTACATTCTGATATCAATCCCTGATAGGGAAGGTAGCCTCTTACTTATAGTCCAAATTTCTTCTTAACCTCTTCCTAGTCTATTAACTTTACCTCTCTAGTTATTTGATCACCTTGGTTCCTTTGCCAGTTTTCTTTCCTAATTTCCTAATCCTCTGTACCCCTAACTGAAGTCATCCCTCTTGGTAGAATCTCCTTTGTACAGTCCCATGCTGGCTTAGTTCTTATCATATTTTCTGCTATGTTAAAAATTTAATTCTGTATGGCATCTGTTAGTCTCCTTAAGGATTTGCATCCAAAATCCCACTACCTCCTTATTTATGGACTTCCCTCACTTCATTATCCCTTTCCACACTGAATTATAACTTTCTGCTTGTGTTATGTATATGAGCCTAAACTGTTTAGCTCTAAAATATCCCTTCAAATCAGGTAATACTCAACCACCTTATTCTATTGGAATGGCCAACTGATCCCACTTATTCCTTGCCCTCTTCCCCGCCCAGATAAAATTCCTCAACTCTTCATTAAATTACTGTCTACAACTTCTCTGGTTGATAAAAATATGCCTGACCTGTACATACAAATAAATGGACCAAAAACATTTTCACTGCTTGTACCTTGCTATCCATATCCACAAACATGAGCTTCCATTTTCTCAGTTTTTGTATCATCTTTTTAGTCTCTTCCCACAAATCCTTAGCTGCCATAACAGAATCCATTTTAAACCATACTCCTAAATACTTTATTTTACTGTACCCCCATAAATATGGGAATTGCTGGACCAATTCACACGTGGGTACATACTTTACAGCTATAACTTTAGTTTTGTCTCAATTTTATTATCCAAAAAAAAAATGAAGCTGTCTCGGAATGCTTCACAACATTGAGACATCATTTTCTGGTTTTATTAGGTACAAAATAATATTGTCTGCAAATAAAGCCAACTTTCTGAGATAACCATACCAACTCTATCCTTACATTTCTGAGTCCCTTATTTTCTCTGATAATGACTCTAAATATAACACAAATAACAAATGGAAGAGAAGACGCCCCTGCCTAGTTCCTCTGTTCAGACACGACTTATCACAGAGGAACCCTCCCACTTAAAATATTGCCCCTGATCCCTTATAAATCCTCCTAATTAACCTTACTGTTCTATCAGGGAATGCAAATGCTTCCAATGCCCTAACCATAAATCCCAGCTTACTCTGTTAACTGCTTTCTCTGCATCAAGCCCCACTAACAGCAGCAGCAGTATTTTCTTACATTCTGATTCAATCTGGATCATTATTGTTCTATTAAGGTTGTCAAATGTCTGCCTCCTCTACATTATATGAAGCTGGAGGCTAATGGGTCTATACAGTCTTTAGATATTACAGCCATCACAGCTTTCTTCCAGGATGTTGGTGCTTCCTCTCGTTTTAAAATATTAATAAAGAAAACCTTCCAGATCTTTATCACTTGTCTTCCCTTCTAGCTTCCAAAATTCCACAGGAATATCATCTATTCCTGGAGACTTCCCTGCAGATTATATGTCACAGTTTTTATCTCATCTCCTTCTATCCGATTTTTGAGCCTCATCTACTTCTAATCTTGGCGTACCTAAATCTTTCATATATATTTCCATTTATACTTTTTCTTGGTTTCTACATTACTCTACTTTATACAAACTTTCATAAAATTTCAGAAATATATCAAACACCACTATAGGATTTCTGGTTATTTTTCTTGTTCTAGGCTCACTAAATTTAGCAGCAACCTTTTCTACTTTCTGTTGCCTATGTCATCATGCTAAGAGTTTTTGCGTTTGAGTTACTATCAAAAAAACAGTTGCTTAACAGGAAGCCTGCTAAATACATGCATTACACAGATACGCCCTTACTTTGTCTTTAACACTCTGCAGTTGCGTCTCTTCTTGTTCTGATATTCCTCTTATTCTGCAATACTTTAACCTTTGTGAGATCCCCTAAATGATTCTTGTTACTTCTTAACCATACCTATTTTTATTTCTACCCTATTATTAAACTCCACTTTCATTTTATCCTACTCTCAAGCAATAATTTCTGAAGAAATTTTTAACTTCCTAAATAAGTCTTTAATAATTTCCACTACTTATTCCTGAAATTCCTCTCTTTCTAACAGGTAAGTGGGGGAGTGGCAGTGCCTCGTTTTTACTTCATTACCCTACATTTTTATCTTAGTTGTTATTAGCGCATGATCTGAAATAGATACTAGATATGTATCGAAGCTTTCAATTAAATGCACAACTGCCTGTGAAATATAATTTCTGTCAAGTCTCACCCAATTAATGTAACAGGAAAAATACATACATTCTCTCAGGGCTCCTTATACTTTTTCCCTTCTAGGTCCCCCAGATACATCCTCACTGTTGCAAATTAAGTTCCAGTCCCCATCTATAAGTAATATTGCCTGGTGAAAACTGATTATTTCTCCCAAAATTTTCCTAAGCTCCTTAATAGTAGTTTTACGTGGAATATAAATACATGCCAGCATAATCCTCCTCCCTTGCCAGTAGCCCCTTACCACCACAAATTTACCAATTACTATCTTTTCTTCTTCTATCACTACTGAAGCTCCTCTAGCAAAAAATACTCCCCTTTTTCTTTGTCCGTGATATTCTGCTGAATATCCATCATGAAACACTATCATATTCAGAAGCTGACTTCTTTCCAAATGTGTCTCGTTTAGCACTGCTATTTGCACTCTGCATTTCTTTACATAATTCAATACTCTTACATTTTTGTCTATACCTGTGAGGCCATTCACATTCCAAAATAATGTTTAGTGTAGCCATTAAGATACAAAGTTATTACTCCCACCTATTATATATGACTATTTTTAATGCTTATTTCCAGCTTTTGTGTTACATGCACCCACTAATGTTTGGCAGGTTGATCCTTTATACAATTGTTTCTCATCTCCATTTGAACCTGTTGTCACATTTTACAAGACTTCTTTGTTTAAATGAAAACTCTCAAACAAAAAAAAAAAAGAAAAAAAAATATCAAACACAACCCTAGATTACCCTCATAACCTATGAACTTAAAAACACACAAAAGTATGTACTACTTCAAATAATGAAATTTAACCCTTCTGATAGAAATAATTGTCCCAAACTTACAGCCATACCCACAGGTATTAATTAACGTAAAAATCCATGCTAAGACGCATGTTACAGCCTGTGCAACTATATACACTAATTGTTGTTTGTTCTTGTCATATCTTTATCCCCCCACACACTCACAAAACATGAAAAAAATTGTACTGTTTCAGGAAACATTAACTTTTAGCCTTAATACAAAGTGCACTAGCTGTCTTTAAATACAACTAAATTATACACTGTTCTACTACATGCACTAAAGTATTTAGCCACAAGAAAAGATGTGATCTCTTATTCACTTCCAGTAATTTCAAACTTCATTTTTTTAATGAGCTGCTTGCCGATGTGCCTTTTAATTTTAGATTTCTCTCAGTAAACAATATCCAGACCTCTTAATTTACTGCCTTCACCTTAAGTCATCTCATTTCTGTGAGAATCTATGGACTTAAATGTGACCTCTCTTTTTACACTGTAATGCCTAGAACTCTTAAAACTAAGGAAAAAAAACTGTTTACTTTAGTATCTTTATTATATATCACAATCACTGAAAATACTATATATCATGCGATTTATATCATGAAATATTTTATACAAATACTTAAGAACAAAAACTGTTTTATTTACAGTTACTTTTTCCCCTTTTCTATTTTTTTCCTTTTTGTGTCCTTCCAAACATTAATGACATGAATTGGGGAATATGCCTGTCAGTCCCAAACAAGTTAACAAAATCAACAAAAATCCAATCTTTCTAAGTTAATTTTTCTTGTAAAACCATATTTTCACAAATGTGATTGCTGCTTTATAGACTCACATTTATTCACTAATTTCAGTATTGCTGGTCCCAACCCCAGATTCTGGTTCAAGTCCAAGGTACACCTGAGTCTTCTAGTCAACTCTATGCTTTTTGTTTCTGTCTCTCAACCATTTTCCCTTGGAACACTGGAACAGGATTCACTGGCAAAGTCTCTCTATAAGTGTTACCATCAGAAGAATGAGAAGCAGCATCTCTTCTGCATGATGGTCACCCTCGTTGGACAAACTTTAGTCTTTCCTCCTTACCCTGCTCTGCATCAAAAAACTGACTTTGATCTTCCAGAAAAAAAGTATTCTGAAGACAGCTGGATACAGCAGCTTAACTCTCACACCTGCCTCTCAACATTCTATGACTGCCAGACATATCTGCATCTCTTCTGCCTTTATGTACAGTGAAAAATTATTTTCCACAAACACTCTACTGTCTCCAGTTTTTAACATTTTGCCATTCTGCCACAATTTTGTCAGGATAAACTTTCTGCTGGTATGATTTAAATTATACTAATACAGGTCTTGACTGCTTTCTCGTGGCAAGGTTTGGAGCATACACAGAAAGTCCTCGTTCAATTAAAAAATCCTGCTGTGGAAAACCGGTCCAGTTACTTATCCATACTTTCATAACATTAATACAGTCTGTTCCTTCCAATTTCTCTGGTACAGCAGAAAATCTGTCAAGTTTTCTCTGCATGCTCTGCCCTCTAACTCTACCATTTTTAAAATGGCTCTTCTTGAGCAGTCTCATACTCAGCCAGCATATTTTCATTTTGTCCTCTGATTTTTGCAGTTTTATAAATTCTTATGAATAGCTGTGTAAAGCATTTTCCATTTTTAAAGCCTTCTGTTATTTGAGTTGATATTCTCCTTCAATATTTCATTTATTTTAATCAAGTCTGAGCACAAGACTTATTTTTTCCTATAAATTACTGGAAGTCATCCTTTGTAATAAAATTGGAGCATGCACTGTTTTTTGCTGAAGAGTGGCAGGATTTTTCCCAGTCAGTGCTTTCTCTTAACCTTTTCTAGTTGATTTTCTTTCAGGCTTTCTAAAGTTTCTTCTTTGCTGGTATCCAGGCAGTGTACTTGCTAGCCAGAAACTGAATTTTACTACAACAGAATTACTGTCCCTTATCTGCTGTAAGTCTAAAGTTTTTTTTTTTCACATTGAGAGAACTGAAACTATACTTCTGATCAATGTATAGCCATCTTGGAAAGCCTTGCGCATGCAATCTTTGGTTATTTCTTACCATATGCAGGGCATGTCCTTGCCTATGTCATGGTCAGCCAGCACAGCTTACCCCAGGAGAGCAACCTGTAACACAGAATATAAACCCTCCTTAGGAAAGGAAAGAGAGAAAGGAGTAAAAGGGGGGGTAGGATAAGGGTACCTATCCCAATGTTTCACTGTCTCATTACAGCAGAAATTGGAGAGAGAGAAACAGAACTGTAACAATAATCACACCCCAACACCTAAAACTACAGTAAGCTGCCTATATAACTGTACTGTCTTTGTTGTGGTTCACTGTTGCAGTTGTAACTTACACAGGAAATTCCAAAAGCTTTATTAATCAAAGTGCATAGTTAGCAGAGTGCTCGGAAGAGGACTACAGGACATCCTTCAGGAAAGAAGTTTACAACTGTCGCTGTTTACAGTTTGGAAATCCACTGTTTCAGCTTACTAGAACACATTGTTCTCACTGCTTTTAAATTAAGTGTACAACTTCACTTGTAAAATACCTATACTGTCTTGGTCATTTCCTATTTAGTGTTCAGCTGTAGGTTTAATTACTTTAAGGAAGTAATGACCTTTTACTGTTAAACTTGCTGCATTTTACTGTTAAACGTGCTGCATTATACTGTTTACAATTTGGAAATGCACTGTTTCAGATTGACTTAGTCTGATTTTGTTAAAAAGCTTACTAGAATACATTGCTGTTACTGCTTTTAAATTGGTACTGAGTGCTCTCATCGGTATTCAGCTGCTGTGCTGTTTCAAGCTATATTAGTTAGATTTTACTACTTAGATTATTTTCAGTGCCTATAGTGTTACTGCATCATGTGGAAACAGTGATTTTACTGTAATTTTATGTCCTGCAACCATGCTGCTCATTTCTGTTGGCATGCATTACTAAGTAGCAATAAATACTTGTAAAAGCGTACTGACAATAAATTACTCTGCATTCTGTGAAATGGCAATAGACTGAATTTCATATTACTGAAGAGGGTGACTTTCTTATTAATTATCACTGCTTGTTCCTTTAATTAATTTACTTAAGTACTGCTTAGCTGAACTACTTAAATTGTGGTATTGTCTTGCCTGTCTCTTATTTCCACTTATTTACTTGGCTTCATATTAACATCTCTCTCTTTCTCTCTCTCTCTCTCTCGTATATTACATTTCTTTTATATTCTTATATTTGATTCTCCCGTTTATTGTAACAAATATATACAGCTTCCCAAAGCTTTACATTACTTTATATTCTACTTCCCTGATGCTCTACTAAATCTGCTTTTGAATTCACACAGATAAACAGACACCTTTAGGCACTGACCTGGGCTAGCTGGTTGATTGTTTTTATCTTCCCACAGCAAGTCCTGGTCCATAGCCCCCCCCCCCTTCTTGTTCTCTTAACATAATTCTTGTGTAAGTTTCACAGCCCTGTCAAACCTGATTTCTCACAGCTTTCTCCAAGTCCTGGCACTTAGCCCCCCCCCCCCACTTCTCTCAGTCTCCTAACATAATCCTATTGTAAGCTTCCCAGCCCTGTCAATCCTGTCTACTCCCTCCCTCTTGAGAGTTTACTTATTCCTCCTCTGACCTGCGGCGCCATCTTTAAATACTAAAAACCTCTGCCTGACTACACTCTGTTTCTGTCTGTCCCACGGGCATCCCTCAGTAGTGTGCACTTACTGCATATGTCCCTTTCTAAAACCCCTGGCATAACTACATTATTTTCCTACTTCTCAGTGAACTGCAGCTCGCCATTGGTGCATAAATAAAAAAAACAAACATAAAGGTAACATTAAACCAAAATGATAGGCTACCCTATTTCTGTAATTGCTAACCTTCTCACTGATTGTTTTCTGTTTGGCGACTGCTGCTCCTCCCAGAAGGTGGCACACCAAACACTAAACAATCTCCTCTCCCCTACCTAACATGGCTTCCGTCCTGGCCACAGCACCAGGGAAGACTGCCCTTCTTTCCTTTCTTGAAGCCATAAACCTCGAACGCAACTCAGGCAAGTTCGTATCCACACTATTCCTAGATCTGTCAAAGCCCTTTGACACCATCTCACACACCCTACTTATATCCCAACTCTCCACTCTACACCTCTCTCCCACCTCCATCGCCTGGTTTACCAGCTATTTGTCCAGCTGCCAACAAGCTGTCCAATGGAAAACTTCAACCTCCCCCTTCCTTCCCACACCCACAGGTGTCCCAGAAGGTTCTGTTCTTGGCCCTCTTCGCTTCAACCTATTCATTAACAGCTTTCACCAATCCATCCCAGACTCATCTATCATCCAATATGCAGATGACTCAACAATCAGCTGCTCAGCCTTCTCCCCCTCCGAGCTCCTAGCAAAAACCCAACTAGCCTTCTCCAAAACAGAAACCTGGATGCAGTCTAACCATCTGGCACTAAATGCAAATAAAACCAAACTAATGTTTTCTCCCCCTAACAAAAACTCCACTGACAAATCCATATTCACTATACAAAATAACACCCTCCTTGAAATTGTTCCCAACACCAAACTTATTGGCATCATTATTAATGAAGAAATAAAATTTGACACCCACATCCACTCCACAATCAAGAAAATCCACCAAAAGTTAAGTCCCCTCTACAGGCACAACTGCTTCCTAAGCCCCTCAACCCATCAAACTCTTGCATCCACCTTCCTACTCCCCATCCTTATGTATGGTGCCCCTCTTTTCACCAATTTCCATCTTGGCCTTGGGTCCAAACTTGAATCCTGCTACCACAAGATTTCCAAATTTGCAACCAATTCAAAAAACTCATCCCACCACTGCAGCTCCCTCCTCACCCTCAACTGGCTTGAACTACCAACTACCTCAGTTACCTACAACTCACCATTGCCCACAAGCTCATCTTTAAACCTGCCAACTGCCCAGCTTTCGCTACATCCTTAAAACCTTATACTCCCAATCACTCACTCAGATCAAAAAAACAAAATCTCCTTCAGGACCACAAACCTGCATGACCTCCTGGCCATCTACTGCTGTCCCAACTCCTTTGCTAAACAGCGGAACTCTCCCCACACATCTACGCAACCTACCTAACCATACAAATTTCAAATCTCAGCTACTCTGTCATCTTTCTTCCAAATGAGAATGCCCTTGCCATGCTCCAACTGAAACCCTCCCATTCCACCTTGCACTGACTCATCCTACTACCTCTATTATTACTTCATACCACCCAAAACAATCCCTCCCCTACTAAAAACTAATTTTCTCTCTAATATTTATTGTACTATACTCTCCAATCTCAAATATACTATTACCCTCTCCATGCATAATATTTTCCTAAGCTAATAATGGCTAGTAGCTATATATTTTGTAATGTTAAACCTACAATTAAATTTACAACAAAAATATTCATTTTATGTAGATGCTGAAATTTCTGTATTGAATTATGTCTTTTCATTTTTGTAACATTGTGACAAGCCAGTTGCAAATATCATGGAACTTATCTGTAAATGTTTAATTAGCTGTATGAGCTATGTCCCTTCGTAACGTGTGAAATGTAACTTGCAATTATTGTGGAACTTCTCCCCGGGCCTCCACTGAAAACGGGCTCTTCTTGGCCCAGTGGACTTCCCTGGTCATCAAACTTAAATAAATAAATAAGGAGGGACAAGACCATCTTCAGCCCTAAATACCACATTAAGACTATAGTGTTCAGAATAGGTATGAATGGTGGCCCTGCTGGCTGCTTTGTGGACGTCTCAGATACTGATCCCTTTCAGAAAGTTCACAGTAGTTGCACTGACTGCTGTCAAAAGCAATCTGGCCTTTTCCTACAAGGTCTCGCCACAGACTTTTATAACAACGATAAATGCAATATGCAAGCCACTTTGTTTTGCCACTGACAACTCCTGCTTGATTTCTAAAAGGAGGCAGACAGTAGTTCTGAGTTTCTGAGACAGTCAGTGATATTCTGGTATATTCTTAATTGCACATCCAGGGTGCAGGATCCTTAGCCACTTCCGTTGAGGAACATGGAAAAAATATGGAAGTTGAAGTGCTTACCTCGGTGCTATCTCTATAACGACTTTTACCAAAAAAAGAGAGACTAGCATACAGGTTCATCCTGTAATTGTACAAAAGTTTTTTTGCATTTGAGGACTTGTACTTCATAAATCTTCCTAGCTGAGGTAACAGCCATCATGAATACTGTTTTCCAAGTAAGAAATGTCAGAAGTGCAGAAGCAGCTAGTTAAAACACTGATAAGGTCCCCCCCCCCCCCATACACAAAAATGAGGTCCCAAGCTAGGGTTACACTTTACTACTAGGAGGTTTCAGCAAGAGTATGACCTTCAGGAATTGTTTCACTGGGCGTCTGGATGCCAGTAGACAGTCAGCACAGAGGCACACGGAAAGAGCCAAGACAGGTACTTTCACAAAGGTAAAGGTTAAACCTGAAGAGAGCAGCTTAAACAAATATTTAAGAATCAAAGGAACACATGCTTGTTGTGGGAGATGGTTCCTTCTTTAGCATTAGCTGGAAAAACGTTTCCACTAAGTTATATGCGATCACCACACGCACACAACCACACACACACGACATACCTGAACTACTGCTTGTGTCCTTTGTAGACAGGGATGTGGAAGTAGGCATCCTTAACCTCTAATATCACCAGCAGAGACAAGAGGGCTTACAGAGCCACCATTTTGAATTTTGGAACCTTTGAGACTCTGTTTAGCCTTGATAAGTCAAAATGGCTTTTTCATTACTCATCTTTCCTTCGGACAAGGAACAGCCTGGAGTACAACCCTAAGGCCTTCTAGTCAATGGGCACCTGCTCCATCATTCCTTGATAGATGGCGATATCCAACCTAATCCCGGTCCAAGCTCTACACTTCCTACAGTTACCCATATAGCAACCCCTACTACCACCCAATCCCTTATTAGACCTCCCAACTCACTATTAATAGCCCATCTTAATATAAGAAGCATAAATAACAAAGTTGCCCAAATACATGCTCTCATAGATGTACATTCATTTGACATCCTGTGTCTTACTGAAACTTGGCTCAAACCATCTATACAAGACAATGAATTTACTCCACCAGGATATAGCACACTAAGACAAGATAGATTAGCTAAAAAGGGAGGTGGAATAGCAATACTTTACAAGTCTGGACTACAAGTTACCTCAATTGACTCTAAGCCCCCTCCAACTAGTAATGAGGAAATACTTATCTCCAAACTCCAACTCAATAACCATAAATCTATTTATATTATTGCCGTCTATCTTCCCCCAGGGAATAACTCAAACAACCTAGAAAATATCCTGCATTGGCTATCAACCAACAATCCCCAAGAGACAATAGTACTCGGAGACTTTAATATAAATTGGAATAGCTGTACCTCAGAACAACCCTCTACCCACCTTAATTTACATGGCTTTACTCAAACTATAACCTCCCCCACAAGGACCAATAAACAGAAAAACACTGAAAGCACCCTAGACTGGATACTAATAAATAGACATCACCTAAGCTATAAAGTAGGAACTCTCCCTGAGGATATAAGCGACCATGCTCTAACCTTCATAATCACAGACAAGACTGATATCCAAAATCCAATTACCTATAGAGCAATGAGGAATAAAAAAAAATTTAACCCTGATATTTTCCAAAACGAGCTTAGAGCATGCAACTGGGCACTCCTTAAAAGTCTACCCCTAGAGGAAGCAGTAATCTACTTTAACAGTAAATTTCTAAACATTCTCGACCTCCACGCTCCAATAAGGACCATTAAAATTAGAAACAAACCAGCCCCCTGGCTCTCAAAAGACACAAAACAAAAAATGCTACTTAGAAATAAAATCTGGACCTTATGGCGTACTACCAAAAACAATGAAGATCACATCAAGTTCAGACAGTTAAGAAATGACACAAAAAAATCAATACTGTTAGATAAAAGAAAGTACTACATACAACTCCAAAATACCCAGCAAAGTAAACCCCAAAAATTTTGGGCAGGTATAAATACTCTCTTACACCCTCTTACACCCAGGTCGTACTGTCACCCCCCCCCCACACACCTGTAGGTGCAGACCAGGACAATCCAAAGGAAGTAGCAAGAACCTTTAACACCTTCCTCACTGAAACCATTCAGTCTCTTGCCAACCAACTATCTCCCAATAGCTCACCTCTAACATCCCATAATACTACCTTACCTCCCCCATTTCATCTCAAACCCATCTCTACATCCCTTATCCGTACCCTTCTGCAAAAACTCAAACCTACCACCATTGCAGCCTATCTCCTTTCTGCTGAATATCTACAGAAAGCAGCAGATGCGATAGCCTACCCAGTTTCCATTCTGATTAACAGAACAATATCTGAAGGTGCAATTCCTATCACATGGAAGATTGCACATATTATCCCCCTTCATAAGGGTGGAAACTCTAGGGATCTATCCAATTACAGACCTATTGCCATACTTTCACCTTTGGCCAAAATCATGGAGAAATGCTTTAATATGCAACTGTTAAAACACCTTATAGACAACAACTTGCTAGCTAGCTGCCAACACGGTTTCAGGCCATTTCACAGTACTACTACTGCCCTTTTATCCTTCTCCAACTGTATAAATAAAAACCGCAATAACAACACTCTATCCTCAGCCCTTTTTATTGATCTCTCCAAAGCCTTCGACATGGTTAACCACAAACTTCTCATTAACACACTGAAAAACCTGTCCCTTGATACTCTTTCTATACAATGGTTTGAATCCTACTTAAGCAATAGGCAACAAGCAGTCATGTGGGGGAACAACCTATCTCCCCATCTCCCCATCTCACTAGGTGTCCCCCAAGGTTCTATACTTGGACCACTTCTATTCTCTGTCTTCATCAATGACCTGTACACTGTTATTCCTCAGGCCTCCTTAATACAATATGCTGATGACTCCACATTAATCTGCACAGCCCCAAATCCAGCAGACCTACAATCTCTTACCCAAAAAGTGTTTAACACAGTTAAGGATTGGCTACAACATCAATGTCTTATCCTAAATCCTAAAAAAACCAAACTTCTACTTTTTACTCCCACCCATAGACACACACCTCTAAACTTTACTGTCACTTCTAACAACGGAACTATTATATCCCCTGACTCTAACACAAAACTCCTAGGGGTACTAATTGACAATAACCTTAACTTTGAGGCCCACATAAACAATACCATAAAAACAGTTAACAAAAAACTTGGCTCACTATATAGAATCAAATCCTTTCTTACCCCACTAGCTAGATCTACTATTGCCCAGACCCACTTAATCTCTACCCTCCTCTATGCCTCCCCTATTTATACTAACCTCTCAAAAACCAATATGAACAAACTAGTAGTCTCCTACAACAATATTGCAAGATTTGCAAGTGGCTCTACATTTAGGACCCACCACTGTATTAATTATAAAAATCTTGGTTGGCTAGAGTTACCCAACCTACTTCTACTTAATCAATTAATAATCGCCTATAAAATCCTGTATCAGCCTAGTAACACACCAATTCTTACCAACCTTATCACTCCCTACAGTAACCTTAATACCCTGCGCTCAGCTACTAAAATGCTAGTACTAACACACAAAGCCAACAACAAGGCAGGGGACTCTCTATTCTCTAACACTGTTGGTAAAACCTGGAACTCTCTTCCCAGTGACCTAACCTCACTACCATCACTTACACAATTCAAAATCAGGCTTAAATCCTACCTTAAAACACATTGGCTATGCACCTGTCTTAACCCAGACTAATAACTCTTGTCTTCTCACTAAATTTCTAAATCTTAATGTCGGCATAATCTACCTGCATACTGGATTCCAGAAGCTTAACTTGTCTTTCAACTAATTTGGACTATCTCTTATATCTCTCTTTGTCACTCTAGTATCTTATGTTAACACACCTCTTTCTAGCGTGTTCCTGTACTGTACTTTTTTACTTATTTTTTACCCAACTATTTATTTCAATATGTTCTTTTTTGCATAAAATAGCTTAATTGTATATAGTACTTCTATTTGTTACACTGTGAATTTATTTACTGTTTTTATTTGATTAAAGTCATACATTGTTTTGTACTCTCGAGGAGCTTTTCTCCCCGGGCCTCTGCTGAAAATGGATATGTATCCAGCTGGACTAGCCCGGTCAACAAATGTAAAATAAAATAAAATAAATAAAATAAATAAACATCTCTGCTAAGAGAGGTTGGGCTAAATGCTCCTGGTCTTTTGGCACAGATCTTTTTTTAATCTGGATGTGAGGTCTGTACCACATGGAGGCAATCTAGTAGTCTAAAGTTGTGCTTGGACTATTCATGCAAAAAGAAGCCAAATGTCACTTTTCTGACACAAAACGGGATACAGGTAGTGACTGAAAGACAGAGAAGAGGCTGGCATTGTTGCAACTTTCCATGCTTAGGGCCGAACCATAATGACCCCCCCCCCCCCAGACCTCCTACTATCTTTCTGCTATTTCCTGTTCTATGGAGACTTTCCACATTTTGGTTGTTTGCCTTTCCCTTACCTACATTTGAAAGGTACTTGCTTTGAAGGGATAATTTCTTGCTGTACTTGGGAATAAGAGGGTAAATAAAACATGACCGAGTAACACTACAAATTTCTGTTTATCCCCAATCTTTTAAATCTTTGTAAGATGGGGAACTAATGAGCAACTCATTATCAAAGGACTCAGAGCCTTCATATACTCAGACAAGGACTGGGTCCTCATCCAAAAATGCCTTCTAATAACTGGCCCTGTTACAGCAGCCATGGATGCTGTACGTACAGCATCACCCCACCACCACCAAAGAATAATTTCTCAATTGCAAAACAGTCTATGTTTGGGCTTGTCATCTCTGCCTTCAGGATTCATCCTACACTCCCTTCACAACTGTGTTGCCTTATGATGTGCACTTGATACTTCGGAATATGCATCTGAATATTCAAAGTCCCAGAAGGCCAGGACTGCTGAAGTGTATACCTTTTTCTCAAGGTGGTCAAGCAATCTACTTTCCCTGTCACTGGGAAGAGTATTCCACCATGAAAACAGAAACCAGTATGCTTCCTTTTGTAGTTTCAGAGTACAATGTGTTTGGATTTGCAATGAAGTTCTTATACAAAAACATATAAGGTTCTGTCAGGCCTCTGGGAAACCAGCTATAAGAATGCTGTCCAAAGTACACCCAAAAGCGCTTCCAGAAAGGGAAGGGCAGCCAGGGCAGACCAAGAAGATCCCAGATTCTCTTCTGGGAGTCAGAGTCCTCCTTAATAGTGTTTTTCATGACTGACAAGAATGCCGTAAATGACATGTCCTTGGCAAACAGAGAACAAAGTACCCTCATTGACTGTTTTGGCCCAGGAAATCATAGCAAACAGGGACGATAGATATCCCCCCTGTTAGGTATTAAATTTCCACCAGTATCCGAGGATACAACTGAGGACCAAGTGGAACAGCACAGTCGCTTTATCTACACGTATTCCCTCAGCTCCTTCGACATTGAGAATGTGGTACGGAAACAATGGCCAGTTCTTACTCTACATGATGAGTTAAATAAATTGGTACAACCCCACCCTAATTTTGTAAGGAAGACAGATGTCAACCTTAAAGAATTATTTGAAAGGAGGAATATTCCAAGATCAGCTCTAGGTAATTCTAAGCAAGGCACTTTTAAATGTGGTGCCTGCAAACAGTGTAATGTCATTATCAATGACTCGACCATCTATATTCCATCGAGAAAATTCCTTTTCAATTCTACTTGTTACTCTAATTGTGCAACAAAAGGGGTAGTTTATTTAGGGATATGTATATCCTGTTTCAGTTTTTACGTAGGAAAAACTGAGAGACCCCTTAGAAAGAGAATATATGAACACCTTTATGATATCTCCAAGGAAAGGGAAACTAACGCCTTTTACAAACATCTTACTTCTTGCCCTAAAATGGAGCTTAAGTTTATGGTGCTAGAACAAGTGGCACCAGATGCCAGAGGAGGTGATTGGGAGACCACTTTAGAGTACAGAGAACTCCTATGGCAGCTGAGGCTGGACGCTGGTAAATCACCTGGCCTTAATGATAATATAAATATCAACAGTGTCCTTAAGTTGAGGATGGCCCAGTTATAGAAACTTTTTTGGTTGGATTTATATTAGACTGTAAAGTGGTTGTACCAAATTGTATACGGGTTTATTTTGGTGGATTCGATTTTCACAATGTGACCTGCACTATTGTATTTTTTATAATATTTTTTATAATGTTTTTAGTGAACATCATCATTATTATTATTATTATTATATTTTTTTATCTATTTACATGAGGCATTTAACTTCAAATATTTAGATATTCACAAACTAAAAAATTTTTAAACTGGTACATTTTTAACAGTTTTAATTCTTGTTTATAACTCATTTGGATTTTTATGAATAGGATTGCTCCTCAGATTTGTTGATATTTTTATATGTATTACTGAAACTAACATTATGCATATATTTAAATGTACCTATTTAACATACAATTTTAATAATATATTTTTTGCATTTTTAACACTTATCGGCATGAACATGTCGTTTAGCGATTTTGAGCAAGAAAGTTTCATCACATTTAGCTTAATTAAGTTAATTATGCCAATTTACTCAAACACGTGGTTTTATGTTTCTTATATATTCAAGCTAACTGCATTACATTGTTAACTTGAAAAAGCTCGGGATTCAACCGAGCGAAAGCGCTCGTTTTACATTGGTTGTGGCTATCCAAATAAAGGATTAACTATCTTCGCTGGTTTTGGTTTCCTGGCTGTGGATTTTGTGGTTCTTGGTCTGGTTCAACTTTTTGGATTTCACCCTCATTACCTGTGTTAACACTAAGAGTAAGGAGGATGCCACATAGAGTGGGTTATTCTGAATCTAATTGCAGACTATTAAAAAATTGGGAGGGAACACTAAACTAACACACCCCATCGTGGTGGGAAGTCTGGCTGAGGCTATGGAGGGGGGCTGTACAAACCAGAGGCAGACGGTTGGCCATTAGAGACACTTTGACTATTAGGTGAATAAATAGCAACTAAAGATTTTGGAATCTTGGGTGGGGGGGGGGGGTATTACTGGATTCTAACTTTAAGTAGGAGACACCTTCCTTAAAAATGATAAGGGTTTCAACCACTCCTTTTTAACAATCACATTTTTTCTGCCTGCACTGCTGGCTGATAATCTGCACCTTCCTGACCAAACCTAGCCCATTCATTCCCCATTACCAAAGTGATGCTCGACTGGGAGAGAGTCATTTTGATAGCCATTGGAGGGGTTTGCAGTTCTTCGGTTAAGCCCTATGTCCTCTGCACACGCTTGGCATATGCAAGTGATGGAGGCAGCAACATGCTGTCCATATTGGTCACCCCTCATTTCTGAAGAGGCATTACCGGCAGCAGATATACAAATTACACCACCATGTGTACTTGGCTCTACATCAACCCCTCTCAGACAGAGCGACAAACAGACCACACATTCCTTTACTCCTCTGCTTCCCTGTCTGGCTCCTCCAGTGCTGGGGCTACAACTAAATCCCAGTCACCTGGGTAGCAATCAGGGTGCAAATTCTCTGCACCACAGTGCCAGACTGCCTTGTTTAATAAGCAGATGGCATTCTGACATGGACTACTGGAAGCCTACATCTAATGACGCTCACAAGCCACAATCTTTCGTACAATGGGAAGGGCTAGAGGCCACTGATTTGATGGCTTCCAGAGGTGTGAAGTCAAAGATCTGAGAGGTAAGTAAGTTGGCCAAGTGCTTCCCCAGACTTGGGAACCTCAAACCTAGTGATCTCCACTGGACTTGGAAGGTCCAGGATCTCATATAGGTTCACAGTTAGGTAATAAACTAGATGCTCTCGAGGGCCATTCGAAACCTAGCCAAATTCCATTTGGTTAGAGACTGGCCTTACCCATCCCATGGTCAATAACTATATCTTACCCTTAAAGAGAATAACTGGGATCACATCATACCATATACAATTTGAGGGGATCCATCCATGGGATAAAGCATTTAGGAGCTGACTCAGTACATTAGTAGTACAGGGGACACATCCTGGGATAAATTTTCTGTTTCCCATCCATAGATCCAAGTTGTGCTTGAATATGTACAGGGATGAACTTTGTTTTATGTGGATGGGAGTCTGTTCCATAGTTGAGGTATCCTCTGCGAAATATACCTGTCCTTCCAAGCCATTCTGTTGATGCTGCAGAAGAGGTTTATATCCCTAGACTGACTGTTTCTGATGCCATCTGACTTGCTGATGTGCAGTAAATCCATCGGTGATGGGCTAATGGATGTCTTGTATGCCAGGTACAGGTCACTTCTTAGCAGTTTGTAGGATATAAGGCTTTTGGGTCAATCGATGTACAACATGTTGTTTAGGCCTTGGATCCTCTTAGTAAGGCATCTATTGGGTGTTTTGCTGCATGTGTCCAGACATATACATATAAAAGGGTCCGTTATATTCACTGATTGGCCTATATGTCTCCCTTTCTTTCTCTCTCTGTGGACTTGCTTCTCTCCTTTTTACTTTTTCTTTTTTTAGGGTGGACATCCACTCCACCTTGCTGCTGAGAGCCTGCAGACATGGCGGAATGCTTCAGCAAAGATGCAAGTTGGCCTTGTACCCCTGTAGGGCTTCCTACTTTCTCTTAATGGTCTTCAGGTGAAAACCTCTGGCAGATACTGTAGTTAGTCACGTCGTGATCTCTGCCAAGGCAAATAAACACACTGCAGTAGAAGACTATTTGAAATTTGGCACCTTCAGGCACAAGTAACTTTCACTGGAGCAGACATTCCAAATTCCTCAGTGGCTGGAAGTCTATTCCAGTATGTCCGATAATCGCAAAAAATAGCCACAAACCAAAACAGGACTGTGACACTCCCTCCCATCCTTCAAAACCATTCTAAAAGAATTCTTAGCCAAAAGCTGGATCTGTTTTTGCTCAACACCAGGATAAACTATATCCCTAAATGTGGAAAAATACCTATTCATACCTTACATCTCCTTACTCTCCCTTCTTCACTCACTTCCTTACTTCTATCAATTTCTCTCTAAATGTACCATAATCCTGCTTTTCTCTCACTTCATATTGCAATTCCGGTTTGTATTACCCTAACTTACCTTTAATTTCTCTATAAACTGGCTAAAATTTCTCTATTAAACCACTGTCATACAACTTGTACCTATTCTTAACATTTTCATATTATGTCAAACTTGGTATAATTATTTCAACTTTGTTTTTGTATTAATTTTAAAGAATGTAGAATTATTGTTTTTAAATGTTTTATAATACTTTGGACCTTTTCTCCCTGGGCTTCCTCTGAAAATGGTCTCCTACCTAGTTAGACCTTCCTGGTAATCAAATGTCAATAAATAAATAAATAACTAAAAATTACACAATGACAACAAAGAACTAAAAAAATGTTACAGGTAGATGTCACCTACATACCAGAGACATGGAGAAGTTTGAGGCAAGACATTAGCCTGGCCACAGGGGAAGAGTTACTGGCTCTGAAAGTCAGGCCCGGCACTGAACCATGTCAGTAACAGAGATATCTACAAGTTATGACAATAACAGTAACCTACAATGAACTTGTATTATGAGTGTGTCACCAGTCCGCACACTGGGGGAATAAAATATGTAGGACAATCTCAAGGGGTTGTAAAAGGGATAATATCCAGAATAAGTGACAATCTCAAGGGGTTGTAAAAGGGATAATATCCAGAATAAGTGACTACTGGAGTATCACAGGAGTCAGCCATGTATCAAGTACGCTTGTGTGCCACCATTTCTTAAACATCTAAAGGAGTAGACAAATGGTTCAACTTGTTTGTGGGAGACAATAAGATAGGTGGACAGGTGCAGCAAATGCGGGAGGATGATGGGAGAGACAAAGGAAAAGTTTGGAAAGGCTGACCAAGCAGATGGAAGCTAAGATTAAATGCTTCGTACTGCAAAGAGACCACAACAATCCTGCTGTATTCGCTGAGGGGAGGAGGGCTGATAGTAGTACAGCAGAAAAGACTTTGGGCTATAAACACAGCTGACTCAGATGGCCACAGCAACATAGACCGAATAATGGATTGCATCTTTAGAGGTTATACGGGTACCCAGACTGTTGAAAGGAGTACAGTGGACAGCTACCAAAGTGGAAGGGAAAGGAGAGTACAAGAGATTAGAAGAGCTAAAACTCTTTGCATTGGAGACCAGAAGGAAAAGTGGGATGATATGGGTGTAAAAGATAATGTCAGAAAAAGATGAAAGGGTCACTCTCAACAGGGAAGATGGAGGAGGGCAAAGGTAGCAAGTGTTAGGAAACAACTACTGCCTGGATCTGCTAAAGTATATCTTTATGAAAAGGACTGTAAATGTATGGAATGAATCACAGAGAAAGAATCAATGGAAGCATTCAAAAGGGAGTAGGACAGGTGGGTAAGGGGGAGGAAAGGTAGAAATGGACAAAGGTAGAAGGCCAAACTAACTTTAATGGAAGACTATACAGGTACTCTTCTTCTGCTGTCAATTCCAAAGAAAAATTAAAATGCAATTCACACAATGTAACAATGAATTCTGAACTAGTTGTTAAAACTATTACAGCATTTTGGAAGTGGGTGTTTTTGCCCCTGCATCCCCGCTACTTATACATAACTAACTTTAAGAATGCTATACATTGGAGCATCTTGAATATTTTGCAGCATCTTGACTATATCATTCCCATGGAAGTTAACACTATGTTTCTTATTTAACTGCTGTATGTACTTGTGTAGGAGTTTGTGGAAGACATTTCTCTTTCAGTCGGCTAAATATGCAAGGCCAGACTATCACCAGAGTGTCTCCAGGATGTTCTCTGAGAACACTAAACTGGCTCTATATGGAGAATAAGCTAGCTGTTTAACCAGCCTTTTCCCCAGAAGCTCAGCAAGGTATTTTTGGGGGGAACGGCATACGGACTCAAAGCAATTAAAAGTGCTCCTCATGAGACGGAGAAGCACAGAGGAGATGGACTTGTCCATCTCACACACAATGGTCTCTAAGTACTCCAGTTCCTCAAAGAAGAAAGAGTACATGGGAGTCCTGTTCCCTCATAACCTGCAGAGGTAAACTCACTTGCTATCATGTAGAGGACTTATGTACACTGATCATCAGGGAACATGGAGAGATTCTACACCAAGACTGGCACTGGTTCCTCACTGTACTCCGTAAGGGTACAATGCTGCACACACAACACCAGTAGCCAACCAGATGCAAATATATCCTTTGTGTGTAGCCCTCAAGAAGTGAGCAATACCACCAAAAGGACCCTTCTCAACTGGTATCCCGGGGCTACCCAGGTAGGTATGTCTTCAGACCTGAACACCACAAATCCATGACTTGGCAGCTCATAGGACCATTCCTCAGGGGTCGGGCTGCATGACCTTATGCTACAGTCAATCAGGAAAAGGTCATGGTAACAATTTTGGGATATACCTTCCATAGTGCCTTGACCTGCTCACTTCTATTTATGCCTCCTGCTGCCTGAAGGAGTGAGGAGCTCCTAAGAGCTGCAGACTTTCTGGTCACAAATTAGGCCAAAAGCTTCTTTTACCCCACCTTGAAAGTGCAGGATTAAAACCACTGGTACTTTTAGCAATTTTCCACATCATTTTCTTCCCGCAGACAATAAAAGTAATGACAGTGCAAGTCTTGGTTTACTATTTGCTGGTCAAACTTATCCTTGGTGAGCTGAAGTTCAGATAAAAATGCAGGACTTCACCAACAAAAGGAATTATGATGATTCTGATGCAGGTTGTGTGAACAGCAAAAAAGAACCCAGCAAGACTGGGAGAAATGCAAACGTGTTACTTAAACACTATCAAAATACGTGCACAGAATATTTAAACATGGAGAAAATGAACCCAGTCAAGGACCCATCAAAGATGGGGAAAGATTTACAACTTCTACTCTCCAACTTTCAAATGAAACCACATTAAAAAAAATCCACAATGAAGTAAGAGGAATGTCATGGGAAAAACCCTGAAAGAAAAGATTGTTGCTTAACGGAGAACAGCAATCTCCAGGTCAACAACCAGTAAGTTTGTGGAAATCTGAGCTGCCCATCCATCCTGATCCAGATTCATGTCTGGGTTACAGAAGTATGTGACAAAGAAGAACAGAAGACTTGGTCCCACAGAGGTGGTGCAAGGAAAACTACTGGATATGGGGCAAGAATGAGGAAACAGACAGCGTGACTGAAGGATATGACAAGAGAATACAGTGACAAGTACAGTCCATTAGTCACTTCCTTTATTACTATTGTACAGGTCAGCCCTAGGTCCAGTACCATTCAGTGTACTGGTTTCAGGCACATCAGAGGAAAGACAGTAGCAACCACTGTTTTGTGGATGACATAGCAGTAGCAGTACATGTAGGGAGAACAGACTCAAATGGGCACAAAAAAGATGGCAGTTGGGGTTCAGCACAGACCAATTCAATGTACTGCATTTGGACCACACCTCTGGCGTAATGCCTTAACTGGGGTGGGGGTGGGGGGAGAGTACAAGAGATCAAGAAAAAGGGTAGTTATCACATTTGAGATAACCAGAACCATCAAGAAAGAGCTAGGCAGCAGCAAATAGAATTACAGGATCATATCCCCAGGGAGGAAAGACGTCAGAAGCAGACTAATTCTCTCTCTTTCTTGGCCACATCTTCAGTACTGCATGAAATTCTGGAAGCTGCACAGGGAAACTGACATCAGACTGCCAGGAGGAGTCCACAGAAAACCTATTAGAAATGTGTGTGGGATGAAGGGAAAGGTGTATCAACACCCATCAGACAAGCTGCAGCTCATTTCACTACACATTAAAACGGAAAGGCAGGATATGGAATACATAAGATTACATCAAGGAAATGTGAAGGCATCACTCTGATAAGGAAAGATAAAGGAGGATATCTGAAAGGCTGCAGACTGTAGGAACTAACTTCTTGTTGGATGTGTAAGCATACTTTGTCACAGTAAAGATTATAGACCCGTGGAATGGATGCTGGAGGGGAATTCAAAGAGGCATTCAAGAAGGCATGTGACAGATGGAAGAAGAAAGAGGGGAACAGGAGGCATGAAGAGTAGTTAGAATGTTGAAGTGACATAAATGGCATAATAGGCAAACTGTCACATTCTGCAATAATACAAATGGACTGCAATGAGAAGTTGAAGGCTTAGGCATATTAGAAATAATAATAATTAAGAGACTAATCATTATCATTTGCTAAACATCTGCTAATGGTCATGATGGGAGCAATCTGGGGAAGGTAAGTCAAACTTCCCCATCCTCAACAATGGTCTCCAGCTCATTTTGTGGGATTTACAGATGTTCCCAGGCAAACTTAGAGATATAATACTTCAGACAAGCTTTTGGTCTGTCCTGTGCCCTCCTGTTTACAGGCTGTGCATAGTACACCTCCTGATGGATGCTTCCAGAAGACAACCTCACAACATGCCCAAACCACATCAAATGGATCAATGCAAAGGAACAAAAGCTGTACTCCTAAGGTCCTCCTGGACTGCAGAGTTTTACAGTCTATCACGGATAGCAGAACCACTACCCTGGGAAGAGCTCTCATTTCTAATGCATGTATCAATGATCACATTTGTTTGTTCATTACCCTCAGCAAGTGACCACAGGTGACAATGGGAACATGAGTGACCAGAAAATTGAGAGCTCTATCTTATCATTCAGCTGCTACTTCACTGGTACACAGTAAGACACAATGCCTGCAGTACTGTCATCAGTGTGCCAATCTACTGCACTATTACTTGCTTCTGGCCAAAACTGTATCTCAGGTGTTTGAACTCTTCCAGGGAATATAGTACTCCTCCTCCTTATTATCACTGGGAGGAAGACTGGAAGCTGGATGGACTAATTCAAAGAACAGATTCCCATGGACACTCTTCTCCAGAAGAAAATGGTATATGGTTCATAGGCCATAAGAACCTGAAGTTCAGACACCCTCGTTTCAAAACTGACAGCTAAGAGAAAAGTAGTTTTCCAGCAAATAAATTATATGGAATTATCATTAGGTAGCTCAAAAAGATGGTACTGTTAGCTTCTCCAGGTTAAGGTAAAAATCCCAAGATGAGGTCTTAGCTTCCTAGATGTCCTTATACTAAGAACCCCTTAAGGGAAAGTCTAGATATTGAGAGTAAAGCCACATGTAATGTCAAAAGAAGATAAGCTGAAATGGCTGATAAGGAGGCTTAAAGAGAAGCATAACCCAATTCTGTATTAAACAGGGAGTTTGAGTTGTTAAAGCCTTATTAAACTGAGGCTCTCTTTGCTGGAACTTGGTTAACTAAGCACTGCAAAGGGAATCTTTTTCATTTGCTCAAATATGATCTCCAAATAGTAGACTTTCTACCTTCCTTTATAATACCAAGGACTTATGGATCATAAGTCTCCAAGTCCAGGATACGGTCCCTTCCTCTAAGCAGATAAGGCGATGCCACTTACAATGGGGTATAAGGGCATTCACTCCCGATGACTTATCACAGTCAATGGCTCTTTGTTCTCAGATGGAAAAGTACAAACAGCCACGACTGTATGGACCACAACTGGGCTCTAATAACTGGGCATCCTTGGCCTTCAACAGCACTACTGTGTGAGGGAAATCTGGGTGGGGGCGATGCATACAACTCTTTATTCAGTCTCAAGGAAACTACATTTGTGGCCCATGTTTGCTGACCCAGGAACCTAGTGAAAAACTATTGTTGTGACAATCTTATGGGGTGTCAAAATGATCTATGCATGGTACTCTCCAAGCCTGGATTATATACCTGAGGGTCTCCTAACCCAAACACCATTCTTGAGGTTAGTTGAGGATCTACTCACAAAGACTACCATTAAGTCTTCCTATGAGGGGTTGTATATCATTTTTAGTATGCCATACTGCAGGCTCAAGACCCAAGATTGCATGGCCTGCTAACAACAGCAGTTTCAGGTTCCCCCATGCCTACTGATACATCAAAGGACCGTGGTGTTTCCTATCACCTATAACGAACACTTGTGACTTGGGGGCACAGATCAGCATCAGCATCTGAACTGCCGGCTCACAATAATGGAGTTTTGCTGTGTCTGCACTTTGAAGTGTCCAGTATGGTACCCCCAGAGCAGGCCTGGAGCATCTGCTGGAGTCTGGGAACTTGGGGGAGACAAGGCATCCTGAGTTCTTTGCCATATGATCTTCTCATCAAAGGAATTCCTGATGGATGGGATCAGTGGGAATGATATGCCCAACAGATAACGATGCTGTGAACATAGGCTTCTGAGAAGTCACTGTATTTTCTTCATATACAGTTTAGCAACAGGTGATGTATGTTGCCATGTATCCCAGTGGCCTAAGCAGCTCTCTGCTGTCGTCAAAATTTCTCTTTCAGCTAAGTCCAAAAAGACAGACTTCATTACTTGCTTTGTGTGTGTATGTTTGGGGGAAGGGGGGCAGAAAACATTTACTGGCTTGTGCCCAGGAAAGTCACCAATTTGGCTTTAAATGGATGCAAATTTGTTTTAACCTTGACTGATGGACATCTCTAAATTTGCCAGACATGAGACTGTCAAGTGTCAGCCTTTCGTTAACCATTTTATAGGAAAGGGGCTTGGATCAAGCAATCATCCAAGCAAGGGTAAATATGAAATCTCATGACATTAGTGTGAACAAACAAAGAAGCCAAGGCTTTGGCAATAGTAGATAGCCTGGAGGTCAAAAAGGTGATAAGAAAGTGGGGTGGGGGTCCACTAGGTAACTGAGAAATCTATCTTTGCATCATCATTTTCCAGAAACGTAAACACCTTTCCTATCCAATGTCATTATGATGGCTTGGGGAATCAGTAATGGTAGGAATGCTTGTAGGGTGAACATTCTGAATCTCTTTCCCACACTAATTTGTTCAGAGATGACAAGTTTACAGTGGGTCTCCAGAGACCATCATTTCTAGCAACGAGAGATGGCCTTCATTAGAAACCTTAGCCACCTCTGCTGATGACACTATTACTAGTTGAATAACAAGTAAACAAATTTGGGAACTGCAGACACCCGAAACTTTACTAAAATAATAAAGTAGTAAAACGACACAGTAAGATGAAGCACTTTTTGTCTAGTTAATAACTAGACTTCATCAGGTCACGTTGAGTAGATCAGATTTTACATAAGTACTCACTCCCCACCCTGTTTCTTAATTACTTAACAAGGAGGCTAAAAGAAACAATGCCATCTAAATATAGTGTACACTGAAAATACGACAATGACCTTAATGCTGCCTTCTTTTCAGCTTCTGTTTTCCTGTAAATACTGTATTGTGCTTTCTATCTAAATACACATACCAAAAAGTAAATGAAATAAAAAATGAATAAAGAATGATAAAAATAAATAAATAATGCAATCAACACAACACTAAGACGAATGGTAATGATGCGTGAATGTTTAAATATTTACAGGTACAACCACATGTTTTCATGGGGGTCTATATTAGAACATCAAAGTTTCAAAACTTCGAATGTTCTAATATTGACCCCTATTCAGCGAAAGCTGAAAATATCGAAGCAACAGAAAACCGAATGTTTTCCTAGGGAAAGAATTTGGTTGTCCATTTCTGTTGCTTTGGTATTTTCAGTGCTGTGGTGGAAAGCTACGGGTCGGGCTCAGGTAAGTGTGCGATTGAGTGCGGGTTAGGTTAGTTAGGGTTAGGGTGTGGGTTAGGTATGTGTGCGATTGTGTGGACGTGAGGGTTAGGGCAGGTTAGGGCATGGATTAGGTATGTGTGTGACTGTGTGGACGTGAGGGTTAGGGCGGGGTGAGTTAGGGTTAGGGAGGGGATGAGGTGAGTGTGAGATACTGACGGACCTTAGGGTTTGGGTTAAGGTAAGTGGATAATTAGTGGTGTCTGTATAGTTTAGTGTAGGGTTAGGTGTAAGATTTTAGGCGTATGTGTGTGGATTGCCGTGTGTTTGCTGTGCTTGTGTTGTGTGTATGTGTTTTGAAACAGCAAATTTTTTCCCTAGGAAAAATTCACTGTTCTGTATGTTCGATGTTTTCTGCTTTCGCTGAATAGGGGTTGATATTAGAACATTCGAAGTTTTGAAACTTCGATGTTCTAATATAGACCCTTTTCATGCATACATGTGGCTTTCCTCAACAATTGGCGACTGCTAATTCCCTAGATTAATGACTGTACAAGAGATTCATGCCTATCTCTACTGCTAAGTATTGCATAAATTTGAAAAAAGGTGAAATAAACCTTATAGAGTTCTAATCACACATAAAATTACACATAATAGGAACCAAAAGCTGTCCTATCTTAATATTATATAGGGTCCACCCTAGGGCTATTACAGTCATTCCATTTGTATTAAGTGGACCCTTAAAACAAGGACTAATGTGGGCAGAAGACTACCTTAATCTTACCTGGTTAAATTCTTGAGTCTTAGGAGGCACTGCACGGAACATGTTTCATTTAGGCCTGGATAGTAAACGAGTTTACAAGCATAAAAGAAAAACGAAGCCCAGAGATGTACAATAAAGCTCCCAGTCGGCAGAAACTGTTCAGTTACATAATTTTCAGCGTAGTCACACAGCATAGAAACGAAAATACTTAAAAAATCACTTTTATTAAATCCACCAAAACACATTAATGCTCAAACCAGTGGTAAGACTCGTTTGCAAGAATTCATTCACCACTGACGAGCTTTCCCGTTGCCCAGTAAAAGGTTGCATCTGGATCAGATGACATTAAGGTTCCAGCCTACATCTGATGAAGTTTAGAAACAAAAATGTATGGTTTGAGCGTTAATGTGTTTTGGTGGATTTAATAAACGTGATTTTTTTAAGTATTTTCGTTTCCACACTGTGTGACTACGCTGAGAATTAAGTAAATGAACAGTTTCTGTCGACTGGGAGCTTTATTATACGTCTCTGAGCTTCGTTTTTCTTTGTGTTTACTGTTTTTTGTGGAGCCCTTGTGCTTTCTTTTGGAGTTTACAAGCATATATATAACATCAGGAGAGAAAAAAATGAAAATGCACTAGCTCATCATATCAAGTAATTGTATCCTACCCACAATTTCAAATTTAGGGTTATTGACCATGTTATAAAAGATATAAGGGGTGGACCAAGGTCCTTACTATTAGAGAGGCGTTAAGTCATGTGGCAAATCAGTTTGGATGCTTGCCACTATCCAGGCCTAAATGAAACCTGTTCCATGCAGTGCCTCCTAAGACAAGAATTTAACCAGATAAGATTAAGGTAGTCTTCTGCCCACATTAGTCCTTGTTTTAAGGTTCCACTTAATACAAACGGGATGACTGTAATAGCCCTAGGGTGGACCCTACATAATATTGAGAAAGGCCAGCTTTTGGTTCCTATTATATGTAATTTTGTGTGTGATTAAAACTCTATAAGATTTATTTCACCTTTTTTTTCAAATTTATGCAATACTTATCAGTAGATAGGCATGAATCTCTTGTACAGTCATTAATCTAGGGAATTAGCAGTCGCTAATTGTTGAGGGAAGCCACATGTATACATGAAAACATGTGGTTGCACCTGTAAATATTTAAACATTCATGCATTACTACCATTGTTCTTAGTGTTGTGTTGATTGCATTATTTATTTATTTTTATCATTCTTTATTCATTTTTTATTATTTTTTACTTCATTTACTTTTTGGTATGTGTATTCAGATAGAAAGCACAATACAGTATTTACAGTTTAATAGACGTTGAAAAGAAGGCAGCATTAAGGTCATTGCCACATTTTCGGTGTACACTGTATTTAGATGGCATTGTTTCTTTTAGCCTCCTTGTTAAGTAATTAAGAAACAGGGCGGGGAGAGAGTACTCATGTCAAATCTGATCTACTTAATGTGATCTGATGATGTCTAGTTATTAACTAGACGAAAAGCACTTTGTCTTATTGAGTCATTTTACTACTTTATTATTTTATTTAAGTTTCGAGTGTCTGCAGTTCCTGAATTTGTTTACTTGTTATTCAACTGTTGGCCATGCCGTTTCTTTTCGTAGACTATTACTAGCTTCACGAAATGTAACTGGCAGCAGGAAATTTGGGTGCTCTTTAGAAAGGAGAAAAGCCTCTGAAGTCAGATCTGTAACGAACTGGAATTACCTCTCATCATTGGATCTGATGTCAAAAACTAACGATCTCTGTCCTTGATTTGAGGGGTAGAAGGGATGGTAATAAGGATTTGATCTCCCCTGTAGTTATAAGACTCTAAGGTAGCTTCCTGACAGAGGGTCGGTCTACTGCCTTTTCTTCCATAGTCTATGCCCTGACCACTACTGCCTCTGCAGCTGCACTTCTTAAATGCATTCTTTTGTTTGAACTGGTGGGCACTCATTTGTTTCCTGCAGAAGGCCAGATTCTGTTGATAATTTCTATTACACTGTGGTTCAGGCAGGTAAAGAAAACTTTCCATTTATCTCTAGTCTTTTAGATAACTTATGTGCAAGAAGGCGGCAAGATATCCTAATCTTATCAAAAGAAGGGTATTCAGGATTTAGGCCTTTTACATTTTCAAGCAGGAGTTGAATCTTGAGCCACAAATGGCTTCTCAGAATTTCCAGTGGTAGCAGCCCTGACAGATGCATTGATGGGCACCATGCCCATACATAAAGTACAGTTTTGTACCTACCATAAATGTAGATGTTCGAGTGTTCACCCTGCTGCAGTCATCACACTTGGGTTATCCTGTCGTCAGGCGGTCCCGCAGTCGGCCGGATTTCCAAAGTCTTGGTCCAACGTCAGTTGCTGTCGCCTCATCCCTGACGTCAGTGCGCCAGGGGTACATATATTGCAACCGACGCCATTTTCTTCAGTTTTTCTTGCCCCAGATGTCAGGTGCCCCCAAAAAGGTGATCCAAATCAGTACCAAAAAGTGAGAACACTGTACAGACACAAAAACTCTTCAGCTATAAGCAAATACATCAGTAAGGCATAGCAGAGGTTTAGCCAGTAAATCAGAGGGGTTGGAGGGAGGGTAACCTGGACTGCAGCAGGGTGAACACTCGAACATCTACATTTATGGTAGGTACAAAACTGTACTATGTTCATCGTGTTACCCTGCTGCAGTCATCACACTTGGGTTGAGTCCCAAAGCTAATGTAGGGTGGAAGCATTATAGAAGGTTAGAGGAGGCAATGAGCCCCTGCAGAACTGCAGTGGCGAAGCCTGCCCTGGACTTAGAATAAAGAGGTAAGTGATAGTGTTTGGTGAAGGTGTGTACAGAACTCCAAGTTGCAGCTTCTAAAATTTCCTTGGTAGGAAACCCCCTGAGAAAGGCTGTAGAGGTAGCTGTTGCCCTGGTAGAGTGGGACCTAATGGTAGGAGGAACTGGTTTCCCATGATGGGTATAGCAGAATCGTATGCAATGGCCTATCCATTTAGAAATGGTTTGCTTGGAAATGGCCTTCCCTTGAGTAGTTGTAGCATAGGAAACAAAGAGCTGGTCAGTTTTTCTGAAAGCCTTAGTTTTATCCAAGTAATATCGAAGCTGCCTGTGAATGTCCAAGGAATGTAGGAGTCTCTCACCTTTGTTCTGTGGATTGGGGAAGAAAATGGGTAGATGGATGGTTTGATTTAAAGCTACGCTGGAAACCACCTTAGGCATGAAGGTAGGATTAGTTCGTAGAGAAACTCTGTCGATGAAAAATGAGGAAAGGTTCCAATGCCATAAGTGCCTGCAATTCTGAAACTCTCCTAGCAGAAGTTATTGCCAGGAGCATGGCAGTCTTCCAAGATAGGAACTGAAGGTCTGCAGAAAAAGCTGGTTCAAAGGGAGGTAATGTTAGTTTTTCCAGAACAAAGTTGAGGTCCCATGTAGGCGTAGGAGCTCTTCTAGGTGGTCTAATGTTTTTTGCCCCTCTGAGGAACTGCCTTAGGAGTGGATTTGAAAATAAAGGTGGATTCGTGTCGTAGTGAGCTGAAATAGCTGAAGCATGGATTTTAACTGAGGAGAAGGAAAGTCCTTTATGCAACATCTCAGCTAAATATTGCAGAATGTGAGGCATATGAGGCTGAGTTGTATCTAGGGCTTTAGCTTGGTTCCAAGCAGAAAACCTTTTCCATTTGTCCGAGTAAGCCTTCCTGGTGCTTGGCCTCCTGGCTTCTAGAATAACATCCAGTACTGTTTGAGAAAGAGGAGCTGGTTGGCTACTTAATTGATTTGCCATGCCGCCAGGTTTAAGGTTTTGATCTGGCTGTGTAGAATCTGCTTGTCTTGCTGTGTGAGTAAATGAGGTATTTGAGGCAGTATCCATGGTGGGCAGTGAGCCATATTCTTCAACAGTGGGTACCAGTGCTGGCGTGGCCAGTCTGGGGCTATGAGAATCATTCAAGGTTTCTCATTTTTGACCTTCAAAAGAACCTTTGTGAGAAGAGGCAATGGAGGAAAGGCAAATGTTGTCAGGTTTTTCCAAGTGAAGGAGAGAGCATCCACTTTCCATGCTTGTTGGTGGAATGTCCTTGTACAAAATTTTGTCAGCTGGTAGTTTTGAGGACTGGCAAACAGGTCTATATTTGGTAGGCCCCATCTTTGAGTTATCATTGCAAATATTTGTGGGTCTAGCTTCCACTCGTGGGGATCTTTGATGTTTCTGCTTAGGTCGCCTGCCAATGTGTTTTTCTGTCCTGGCAGGAAGTGAGCTTGTAACTGGACTTGGTAGGTCAGAGCTGTGTTCCATAAGATTATTGCTTGCCTGCAAAGAGGGTAGGAATGTGTGCCCCCTTGTTTGTTTATGTACCACATGACTGTGGTGTTGTCCGTCTTTATTGCCAGTTGTCCAGGCTGTAGTAGATCCTTGAAGGCTGTCAGAGCATTCTGTACAGCAAGCATCTCTTTTTGGTTTATGTGCAGTTTTCTTTGTTCTGCAGTCCATAGGCCTTGAATGTATTTCCCTGCCATGTGAGCCCCCCAGGCATAGTCTGAAGCATCTGTTGTGATAGTTTGCCTGGGTGGGGGCAAGGTGAAAGGCTGACTTTTGTTGAGGTGACGTGCCTGTGCCCACCAGAGAAATTCCTGTTGAAGGCAGGGAATGAGAGATATCACTGTGTCCAAGCTGTGGCTGTGTTGAGACCATACGCTTTTTAGGTACCATTGTAATTTCTTCATATGCAGTTTTGCAAATGGTATTATCAGAATGCAAGATGCCATGAATCCCAAAGCCTGCAGAATTTTTCTTGCAGTTAATTGGGTCTTTGTTGCCATTGTCTTTAAATATTGAGTCAGTTGTAATTGCGTTGTGTCCAAGCTGGCAACCAGGAATGTCATTTTTTGTGAGGGTACTAGTTTTGATTTCTTTTCGTTTATTGTGTACCCCAGGCAATTTAGTAGATGCTTCACAAAAGCCAGATGTTGTATGAGAATGTCTTTTCTTTCTGCTTGGAAGAGGCAGTCGTCCAGGTATGGATATATTTGAAATCCTCTTTGTCTGCAGTATGCAATTACTGGTGCCAGGCATTTTGTGAATACTCTGGGTGCAGTAGATAAGCCAAAGGGCAGTGCAGAGAATTGATAATGGGTTGAACCTGCAATGAAACAGAGGTATTTTCTGCAACTTTGTCTGATGGGGACATGCAGGTATGCCTCCTTGAGGTCCAACGTTACCAGCCATGCTTCCTTGCCCAACATGGGAAGTAGCTGCTGTAGTGTTAGTATCTTGAATTTGGGAACTTGTAAGTAAGTGTTTAGAATTGAAAGGTCCAGAATTGGTCTCCAAGCATTTTCCTTTCTGGGTACCAGGAATAGTCTTGAGTAAAATCCTTGGCCTTGCTCTTGAGTTGGTACCCTTTGAATAGCTCTTATGGCCATGAAAGCTGTAATTTGTTTTTGAGCCTCTGCCCTTTGATTTTGTGTCAGGTTTGGCATTCCTCTTTTTATTGGTAAGGTGTGAAAGTGGAATCTGTATCCTCGTTAAATTATGTCCAGGACCCATTTGTCCTTTGTGACCATGTGCCAGTTGTCTACAAATAATGCTAGCTTTCCCCCCAGGGAGGCTGACAAAAGAGCTTTGTTTGGCCAGTTGAGGTGCAAGTCATTGAGTTTGCCTTCTGGTGGCTTGAGACCTGTCTTCTCCTCCCTTCTGGGTTGGAGTGGTCCATTGGTGAGGCTTATACTGAGCTTGTGGTTGTCCTCTGCCCCTTGGGCGCCTGTATTTACCCCTCTGAGGCCTGTCGGTGGCTGGAAAGGACCAATTTTTGGTTGGCCAGTTTCTGCTGAAGCGAGGGGGTTGTACCTGTAGGAAATCTTTGACTGTCTGCATTGATTTTGCCTTATCCTCCATTTTCTTTAAAACTTCTTCTGCTTTAACACCAAAAAGAACATCCTGCTGCAAGGGAGCATCTAGTAGTTTTGCTTTAACATGTTCAGGCAGACTCTGCTCCTTTAACCAGGCATGCCTATGTATAGCTGATCCAGTGACCGCTGCTCTGCTGGAGGCCTCTAAGGAATCAAACCCACATTGTAAGGTATGCTTGCCCACGTGCGCGGTGGCGTGCAACAAATCCTGTACTTCTTTCAATTCAGATTGTTGAGGAAGAGTTGTAATCTTTTGTTTTAACTGAGAGATCAGAAATTGCTGGTATTTAAGCATATGAAATTGACAGTTTAGAGCTCTCATAGCTAAAGTGGCTGAGGTGTAAACATTTTTCCCCCATCTGTCTAGTGCTCTTGAATCCCTCTCAGAAGGTACTGGGTTTTTAGCCATGGAAGCCTTAGCCCCCTTAGGACCCTGGGAGATTGTCTCTGGGTCAGCTACTGGGCTTTTGTAAAGGAATTTATGGGAATCAGGCACTCTGTAATATCTGTCAGGCTTGGCCGGGGCAGGAGGCAGAGAGTCAGGGTTGAAAGTGGATTCTAAATAAACATCATCCACAATGTCCAGAACAGGAGGGATGGCTAGAGGTCTGTGTTGGGGGAGTAAAAGAAACTCTCTGAGCCTTTTCTTGGAATCAGAGTAATCCTGGCCTTCCCAGTGAAAATGCTCCCTCATAGTGTGTAAAGTTTCCCCAAAAGAGTAATCTTCTGGAGGGGAAGCTGAGGGAATAGAGTCCTCAGCATCAGAATCTTCATAAGGAGAGAAGGAATAGTCTTGGTCTTCAGAGGAATCCGAAGAAATAGACAGTTGTTCAGAGGAAGCAGATTCTTCCTCTTGTCTAGGCCTTTTGTCAGGAGGGGGTTGGGAACCCCTGATAAGAGTAATCAGATCTTCAGCCATCTTAAGCATCTGTTTCTTAGGCATAGGGCCTTGAACAGGAGACTGAAGTGAAGCTTTTTTCGATTTGGAAGGAGTCTTCGATTTAGAAAACGTTTTGACTGTGAGAGTCGTAGGTCTGAAAACGCCTTCAGAAAGCGAAGGTGTTTCAGAAGAACCAGCATCCTTGGAAGGTAAGTCGTCGGTAGGGCCTGAAGTAAAAGGCTGAGTCGGCCTAGTACATTCTGTCAAAATATCCATAGCGGTCTCGGGTTCCACAACTGCGGTAGTCGGAGGCTGCGTCGGGGCCTCATAGATAACCGGAGGACCGGATCAACCGAGACCTCGGAATCAGGCTTGGGCCTGGGCTGACTATCCTTATCCCTGCGTTTTTTGTGCACGCCGGTAGTCGGTAGCTCCGACGGCATGTTATAATTAAATTTTCTGCCAAATAAGTGTTGTGCGAAATCAAAACATCTTTTAATAGTGCATTTATTAAATCTAGCACAAAAACGACAAGAAGTGACGTCGTGATCAGGGCCTAGGCAGGGTATACAATAAGAATGGAAATCCTTATGAGGTATTTGCTTCCCACAAGAAATACAATTGTTAACTTTTTCTGACATCGGTCTGAGGCAAGAAAAGTTTCCCCAACGGGGTACTTAGCTTTATAGAAGACTTCGGTCTGAAACTCGAATTTGAAAATCTCAGGAGTCGGCCAACCGGCACTTGTGAACTGCTTCTGCTTCGGGCACCGCGCGGCAAGAAAGACTGGAGAAAATGGCGTCGGTTGCAATATATGTACCCCTGGCGCACTAACGTCAGGGATGAGGCGACAGCAACAGACGTCGGACCAAGACTTTGGAAATCCGGCCGACTGCGGGACCGCCTTACGACAGGATAACCCAAGTGTGATGACTGCAGCAGGGTAACACGATGAACATCGGCCTGTTTCCCCACCTTACAAGACGTCTGAGCAAGTCTGAACAGTTTCAGCTTAAAAGTGGAGTCCACTAGGGAATCAACTACCTCTGCCATTTCCTTTTGCTCTAAAATGTGTTCAGAACTGCAAAATTTAAGACAAGCACATCACAATTTATGAGAGCTTGAAAAAACAGTTACTTAAAGATAAATTATTCCACTATGTCAATGTTTCCTAAGCAAGAAAGATACAAGTTATCCAAGTCCTGGAAGGAATTAACTTCCACAAAGATCATGTTAGTTACTAAAAGGGAAAGGTCAAAATCAAAGTAGCATAAAAATGTAGCACTGAAGCTATTAGTCGACAACAGTGATACTGCAAAGCAATATGCAATGTGTTAGTCAGTGTTATCTAAACTTACCATAAAGTCTATAGTAAAAAAAACACCTCAAAAAACTTCAAAATCATTAAAAAAAAATCAAGACTGTTTTAACTTAACTCTATTGGCCTTCAACTCATTCAAAAGACGGCAGTATGAAAGAAGCCCTCTTTTTCTGGGCAGCAAAAGGAACCACATGGGTTCATAATGCAGGCTAAACAACTATAATCTCAGAATGAGAAATACTTGCAAGGGACAACAGAAGGGATGGATTGCTATGACAGGATAGAGTAAAGGCAATGAAGGCAATATTCATGTATAAAGAAACATAGCACCCTGAAAAGGCCTTTGCTATTAGGGTGTTAGTATAGCTGTATAACATACTCAAACTGTAGATGTTCTAGCAGATCATATTTAGTCCACCTGGAAAGGCTTGTCCTTCCAGGCCAGACAGATGGGGATGTCAAGATGTTTACTGTACAAAGTTGATAACCATCATTGCCATTTTATATATTTCTTGCTCATGATGACTGTAGGGTATCTGCCCTACTAAATCACAGGTAATGATCTAATGATCCTGTCCAAGCAGAGACAGATGTATACAACCTTTGTGATCAAAACTTAAAGAAATGGGGCTCCCCAGTGCTACCAAAATGTGTGCAGGCCAGAAGCCCTGACAGGAAAGGGGGAAGAGCACTTACAAAGGGGTATGGAACTTCATCCTAGCTTTGATATCCAAGAAGAAAAGAGGGGATGTTGGGAAGGAACCAGTACTGCAACAGTCATCTACTTGAATATCTACTACTACCATAAGTTCTTACACAACTGTACTTAATATGTTTTTCATATAGATCACTGTTGCAGCAGTTTTTACTACTGGGATGATACCCATAAATTAGAAGACAAGGCTGGTGAGTAGGTTGGTAGAATTGAACAGAAGCAGGCCTGCAGAATGACAGTTGCAAATACAGCCCTAGACCTGCTAGCCATGTCTAGTCTAGACAAATAACCCCACAGAGGTGTTTCAAGAATAGCTTATCTCCGTCAGACAGGTCACAGTGACTGCTGTATCCCTAATGCTATGGGATACCACTGTCCTTTCCAACTTTTTGACATGATGAGACTACCAAAACAAGAAGCATTATCCCCGCCACATAAAAAACGGACGCTTAGAAACTGGTTTTCCCATCCTTCCTAGGTACAGAAGACACACTATGACTAATTTGAGGTTTTTTTTTTTTTTTGCTGCTGTTCTTGGTTTTATCTAGGTGGTATCTCAGCTGTCTCTTCACATCTAATGAATGAAGAATTCTCTCTCACTTGTTTAGGGGATTCTGGAAGAAAACATGGATGGACAGTTTGGCTGAGGGAGAATTCAGTTATTGCTTTTGGTATAAAATTAGGGTTATTTCCTAAAAGACTTAAGAATGGCTTTCTACATGTGACTGCCTGCAATTCTAAAATTCTTCTAGCTGAAGTGACAACCAGGAAAGTACAGTTTTGTACCTACCATAAATGTAGATGTTCGAGTGCTAATACAGCTGCAGTCATAACAGATGGGTTCTCCTGCCGTCAGGCGGGTCCTCGGTCGGCCGAATTCCAAAGTCTAGGTCCGGCGTCGGTTGTCGTCGCTTCTTCCCTGACGTCAGTGCGACAGGGGTATAAAAGAACCAGCCGACGCCATTTTCTTCAGTTTTTCTTGCCCCAGATGTCAGGTGCCCCCAGAAGGAAGGCAATACATAAAATTATGAAGTAATGCAATGCAATATAATCAAAAAACAGTAGTTGCAAGCAAATACACCATAAAAGAATACCCCTAGAGGGAAGGAGGGAGGGAAACCTGGACTGCAGCTGTATTAGCACTCGAACATCTACATTTATGGTAGGTACAAAACTGTACTATGTTAATCATGCATACAGCTGCAGTCATAACAGATGGGTAAAATCCCAAAGCTAAGAAAGGGGTGGTAGGCACTAGGTGGAACTAGGAGGAGCCAAAATGCCCTGCAAGACTGCAGTGGCAAAGCCTGCTCTAGATTTGGAGTATAATGGTAGGTTGTAGTGTTTGGAGAAGGTATGCACAGAACTCCAAATGGCTGCTTCCAAGATATCCTTGGTAGGAACTCCTCTGAGGAAGGCTGCAGAGGTGGCTGTGGCCCTGGTGGAATGAGTTCTAATGCCTGTAGGAACAGTTTTGCCATGAAAGGAATAGCAAAAGCGTATGCAGTGGGCTATCCATTTTGAGATTGTTTGCTTGGAAATTGGCTTTCCTGGAGCTCCTACCGCATAGGCCACAAAGAGCCGTTCTGATTTTCTGAAAGGCTTTGTTCTGTCCAAATAATAACGCAGTTGCCTGTGGATGTCCAAGGAATGTAGTAATCTCTCCCCTTTGTTTTGAGGATTGGGATAAAAAGTAGGTAAATGTACGGCCTGATTTAAAGCTACCCTGGATACCACTTTAGGCATAAAGGACGGGTTGGTTCGTAATGAAACTCTGTCCTGATGGAAGATGATAAAAGGCTGGACAGCCATGAGGGCCTGTAGTTCTGAAACTCTACGAGCTGAAGTGATAGCCAGAAGGAAAGCTGTTTTCCAGGACAAATATTGCAAATCTGATGAAGCAGCTGGCTCAAAAGGAGGCAAAGTCAGTTTTCCAGAATGAAATTTAGATCCCAAGCAGGTATTGGTTGTTTCCTTGGAGGTCTTAAATTCTTAGCCCCTCTGAGGAACTGTCTTAAAAGAGGGTGAGAGAATAAAGGAGGATCAGTGTTGTATTCTGCAGAAATGGCTGAGGCATGGATTTTGATGGAGGAGAACGAAAGTCCACTGCTTAGTAGTTCAGCCAAATATTGTAGTATTTGAGGTAAATTCAGTTTTCCAGGGTTCTGGCCCTTTTTCTCATTCCAGACACAAAACGTTTCCATTTTGCGGAGTAAGCTTTTCTAGTTGATGGCCTTCTGGCCTCCAAAATGACATCCTGCACCTCCTTGGAGAGTAGGGCCTGCTGTGATGCTAAGGCATCTTCCATGCGGCTAGATTGAGTGTTTTTAGCTGACTGTGAAGAGTTTTGAAGCTGTGCTGAGTCAGAAGAAGAGGCATTAGAGGCAGGGTCCATGGAGGGGAATGAGTCAGGCTCCTCAGGAGTGGGTACCAGTGTTGCCTTGGCCAGTCCGGAGCAATGAGGATCATCTTTGGTCTGTCTGCTCTGGTCTTCAACAGGACTTTGGACAGCAGAGGAAGAGGTGGGAAGGCATAAACTGTCATTGATGTCCAGCTGAAAGAGAGAGCGTCCACTCTCCAGGCCTTTGGGTGGAAGGTCCTCGAGCAGAATTTTGTCAATTGATGATTTTTGTGGGAGGCAAAGAGATCTATGTCTGGCCTTCCCCATTCTTGGATTATTTCTGTAAAAACTTTTGGATGCAACATCTATTCGTGTGGATCTGTCATATTCCTGCTTAGGTTGTCTGCCAGCGTGTTTTCCTTGCTTGGCAAGTACTGTGCTTGTAGTTCCATTTGTAAGTCCATGGCCATGTTCCAAAGTGATATGGCCAGTCTGCATAGGGGATAGGAATGTGTTCCTCCCTGCTTGTTTATGTACCACATAACTGTGGTGTTGTCCGTTCTTATCAATAGTTGACCTGGTTGTAGAAGGTCCTTGAAAGCTATAATAGCATTTATTACTGCTAGCATTTCCTTTTGATTGATGTGAAGGTGCTTTTCTTTTTGGGACCATTTGCCCTGAATGCACCGGTCTGTCATGTGTGCCCCCCAGGCGTAGTCCGAGGCGTCTGTTGTGATGACTTAATTTGCTTGAGGCTTGCTGAATGGAAGACCTGTGTTTGCTTGACATGCTTGAGCCCACCACAGAAATTCCTTTTGCAGACATGGAAGTAGTGGTATTATTGTTTCCAAACTGTGGCTGTGTTGAGACCATATGTTTTTTAGGTACCATTGTAGTTTTCTCATATGCAGCTTTGCACATGGGATTAGCAAGATGCAAGATGCCATGAACCCCAGAGCCTGCAGGATTTTCCTTGCAGTCAGCCTGGTGCAATTTGCCAGTGTTTTGAAATATTGAATTAGTTGCCACTGCTTCTCTGGCGTGAGGTAGGCCATCTGGGTGTTTGTGTCCAAATTGGCACCCAGGAAAATTATATTTCGAGAGGGTATTAGCCTTGATTTCTCTTTGTTGACTGTGTATCCCAGAGAGTTTAATAACATTATTACATAAGCCAGATGTTTCAGAAGAATGTGCTTGCTGTCCGCTTGGATCAGGCAGTCGTCCAAATAAGGGTATATTTGTATCCCTTGAAGTCTGCAGTAGGCAATTACTGATGCCAGGCATTTCGTGAATACTCTGGGCGCAGTAGATAAGCCAAAGGGCAATGCAGAGAATTGATAATGGGTTGAACCTGCAAGAAATCTGAGGTATCTTCTGCAATTTTGTCTGATTGGGACATGCAGGTATGCCTCCTTGAGGTCCAATGTTACCAGCCAAGACTCCTTGCCCAGCATGGGAAGAAGTTGCTGTAGAGTGAGCATCTTGAATTTTGGTAGGAGTAGGAATGTGTTTAGGATGGAAAGATCCAAAATAGGTCTCCAATCTTTTCCCATCCTTGGCACCAGAAATAGCCTGGAATAAAAACCTTGACCTTGTTCGTGTGTAGGTACCTCTTGAATAGCTTTCATGTTTATAAGATCTGAAATTTGCTTTTGTGCCTCTGCCCTTTGATTGTGTGGCAGTTTTGGCATGCCTCTCATTTTTGGAAGGGTATGAAAGTGGAATTTGTAGCTTCTGTTTATAATGTCCAGTATCCATTTGTCCTTTGTGACAACATGCCAATTTTTTGAGAATAGTGCCAGCTTTCCTCCTAAGGGGGCTGCCATTTGAGACCTGGTTGGCCTGCAAAGGGGAAAGTCATTGGGTTTGCTTTCTGAAAGATTGCGAGTTATCCTCACCACCTCTTTGTGTAGGAGCTTGCCATTGTCTGCCTCTGTACGATCCTTGTGGTTGTTCTCTGCCCCTCGGGCGCCTGTATCTGCCTCTTTGGGGTCTGTCCGTGGCAGGAAAGGACCAGTTTTTGGAAGGCCAATTTCTACTAAAACGTGGTGGTTGAACCTGCAGAAATTGTTTCACAGTTTGCATTGATTTAGCTTTTTCCTCCATTTTTCGTAATACTTCCTCAGCATTTGCCCCAAATAGTACATCCTTTTGAAGGGGGGCGTCTAGTAATTTAGCTTTGACATGATCAGGCAAGGTTTGTTCCTTGAGCCAAGCATGCCTGCGTATGACTGAGCCTGTAACAGCAGCTCTACATGAGGCCTTTAGAGCATCAAAACCACATTGTAAGGTATGTTTACCCACTTGTTCTGCACTATGCATCAAATCCTTCAACTCCTTCAAGTCTGGTTGTTCAGGTTGTGACATTTTACTTTTCAATTGAGATAACAGAAACTGTTGGTATTTTAGCATATGAAACTGACAGTTTAAGGCCCTCATGGTTAAGGTAGCCGAGGTATATACCTTTTTTCCCCACCTTTCTAAGGATCTGGAATCTCTCTCGGAAGGCAGTGGATTTTTGGCAATGGAAGCCTTAACTCCCTTGGGTCCCTGTGAGATGGTTTCTAGGTCAGCAGCATGGCTTTTGTAAAGGAATTGGTGTGAGTCAGGAACCCTGTAGTACCTGTCAGGCTTAACTGGAGCTGGAGGTAGAGAGTCCGGGTTAAGGCAGGCCTCCGAGTAAACATCATCTAGGATGTCCAAGACAGGAGGTATAGCCAGAGGCCTGTGCTGGGGTAACAAAGAAATTCTCTGAGCCTTTTCTTGGAATCTGAATAATCCTGGCCTTCCCAGTGGAAGTGTTCCCTTAAGGTATGCAAAGTTTCCCCAAATGAGAAATCCTCAGGGGATACAGAAGGAATAGACTCCTCTGCATCAGAGTCTTCAAAAGGGGAGTAAGCCTGTTCCTGATCATCAGAGTGGTCTGAAATAATGGATCCCTGATCAGAGGAGAGGGAATCTTCCTCCACTCTGGGCCTTTTGTCCGGAGGTGGCTGAGAACCTCTGATTAGAGTAATTAAATCCTCAGCCATTTTAAGCATCTGTCTCTTAGGCATGGGGCCTGGAGATGGGCCCTGTGTAACTGGTCTCTTAGGGTGCATGGTTGCTTTAGACTTGGTGAAAGCCTTGATGGAGAAAGAAGAGGAAGGTCTGAAGACACCTTGAGTGGAGGTGGACTTGTCCACATTCTGTGTTTCAACGCCAAGAGTGGCTTCGGTATCTGTAGTCGGGGTGTGGGCCGAGGAGCCTGCAACCTCGGGTACAGGAGACACCGCCAAAGATGTGTCATCGGTAGTCAGGGGCTGCGTAGGCGCCTCACTGAGAACCGGACCACGTGTAGTCGGCTTTGGCGTGGTGTCGGTAGAGGCCGCGGACCTCGAGTGTCGGTCCTTGTCTTTGCGTTTTTTAGACAAAACCAGTGTCGGAGTATCCGACGACATGGTATAGTTAAATGCTTTCCCAAAAAATTGCCGGGCGAACTCCGCCCGACACTTAATAGTGCGTTTGTTGAATGTAGCACAACAGTGACAGACTGAGACGTCGTGGTCTGGGCCTAAACAAGGTATACAGAGGGAATGGAAATCCTTATGCGGTATTTGCTTCCCACAAGAAATACAATTATTAACTTTGTCTGACATCGGTCTGAGGCAAGAAAAGTTTCCCCAACGGGGTACTTAGCTTTTAAGAAGACTTCGGTTTTCCAAATTTTTCGTAATCTCAGGAGCTGGCCGACCGGCACTTGCGAACTGCTTCTGCTTCGGGCACCGCGCGGCAAGAAAGACTGAAGAAAATGGCGTTGGCTGGTTCTTTTATACCCCTGTCGCACTGACGTCAGGGAAGAAGTGACGACAACCGAGGCTGGACCTAGACTTTGGAATTCGGCCGACCGAGGACCCGCCTGACGGCAGGAGAACCCATCTGTTATGACTGCAGCTGTATGCACGATGAACATCAACACAGTTTTCAATACTGCATACCTGATGGGTGCTACCAAAGCAAATTCAAAAGGGAGATGTGTAAGCTTTTGCAAGACACAATTCAAGCCCTGTGGGGTAGCAGTAGCTTTTCTGGTTGGCTTCAGTTGAAAGACTCCCAAGAAGGGCTGTGTAACAGTCAGCAGTGATGCTAAGGGAAGGTAGCAATAATATGCAAGTAAAAATGGTTGAGAAATGTACCTTTACACAGGCATACATCAGTGTAACTCAGAGCGTGTGTATGTACCTTTAAGAAGCATTTCCATTTGTAAGCAAGTGCATATAAATAGTGAGCACGTGCAAGCAGCAGTGCCATTTTGACAGAACAGCCAGAGTGTTAACATGTATGAGTGTGGTAGTCAGTCTGTTTATAAGTTTATTTACCTTTAAGTTACAAAGCCTCATTTCTGATGTGCTTGCGTGTAATAAAGCTGCTTGAACTGAACCGACGAATGTTCATCTGTTTTATCCTGACCAGACAAGCGACATAAACAGAATAGTTCACTTAAGTATAGAAGAACCACTTTCATATGTACTATTCCATGGTCCTGATCCTTCAGGAGGCATGAGTGGAAAAAACTCTTCCATTTGGCTAATGGCCTCCTTGTAAGCCTACTAGACTCCTTAAGTATGTTCAGCATGTCCAGACTAAACTGGTGCCTGAAAATCAGAAGAGTTAACTCATCCAGGCTATAATCTGCAATGCTTCTAAGTTGGGGTGTATCAAGGTTCCTTTGTTCTGAGTTAGAAGGTCTATCTGCAAAAGACATGTAAGTTTTCATCTGCAGCATGTGAATGAGGAGGAAGACCTCAAGCTGTTTGGGCCAAAAATGGGACTAGTAACAGCATACCTGGCCTCTCTCCTTTTGCTTTCTGGATCACACCGTGGGGGAAGGGGGACAAATAAGAGAGAGGGGGGTGGGGAGATACAGAGAGTGCATACAGTATGAGAGCTAGACATTTCAAGGAAAATTCATCCACTACCCAAGCTTCTTTGTGAGATGTTCTGGAACCAAACGTCCTAAACTGGCTGCTGCTTTGAGAGGCAATCAGATCTATTTCTGGGACACCCCATCTGTGAACAATCTAAAGAAAGGCAACCATGTGCAACATTCATTCATAGGTATCTGTTGCTGATCTGCTTAGCTGGTCTGCCATGGTGTTCAAATGGAATGAGATACAGGCTGCCCTTAGGGTCATTTGGGTTTAAAAAGATGCACAAATGGTAAGATCGAGCCCCCCGTTTGTTGATGTACCACAATATAGTAGTGTTGTCTGGTGACTCCCGCAAACCCCCTGATTTCCAGACAGTCTTAAAGGTTCTGAATGTTTTATCAGCACCATGATCTCCTTTACATTTACTTGCATCTTCCTTTAGTTTGCATCCTAACCCCTTTGTACTCTGAAGCCATGTGAATGCAACCCAAAAGCTAGGTCTGATGCATCCCTGGTTAGTGCTTGACTGTGTGGTTCTTATTTGAAGAACTGCCTTTTTATTTAGTTTGGTCTGGTTGACCCACCATCACAGCTATTTACAGATGCAGAGTAGCACACAGAGCACTCCTCCAGGGACTGTGAATGTTGACTTCAGGTACTTCTCAGGTACCAGTGAAGTTCTCTCAAATTCAGTTTGGCCAGGAGAACCATCAGAATTGTTAAAGGCATAAATGCCACTGCCTTCAGTAACTCCCTGCTTATAAACATTGTTTCCAGAGTCATCAGCTGTTAAGTGCCAGAAATTCAGTCTTTTTTTTTATTTGATTGGAGCTAGGCTCTCTGGTTGCTGGAATCCAATAAGGATCCAAGGAAACACAGTTTATTGGAAGGGTTGAGATCTGACTTGGGATACTGAAGGAAAACCTCAGGCTTGGAAAACAGCCCACAGTGAATTCCAAGTCCATCTCTACTTCCTCATAGAATAATGCTGGAATTAAGTACTAGTCCTAGTAGGGATAAATGTGAATGCCCTTGAATCTGCAATGAGCAATTACTAGATCCAGGCACTTTATGAAAACCCTGGATGCAGTAGTCAATCCAAAGGGCAAGAATGTAATCATGGAAGCCCCCTGCCTCAAATCTGACTGAGCATCTGTTCTCCTGTTAATGTATTGATGAAGACGACAGGCATCTTTGAGATCCAGGAAAACCATCACAGTTTGAAAGAATAAGAGTGGTAAAGTACAGTTTTGTACCTACCATAAATGTAGATGTTCGAGTGCTAATACAGCTGCAGTAATCACAGATGGGTTTTCAGCCGTCAGGCGGTCCCTCGGTCGGCCGAATTCCAAAGTCTTGGTCCGGCGTCGGTTGTCGTCGCTTACTCTTCTGATGTCAGGAAGGCCAGAGTATATAAGACACAGCCGACGCCATGTTCTTCAGTCTTTCTTGCCCCAGATGTCAGGTGCCCCCAAAAGGAAGGCAATACATAAATAAGGCTTATCTACATATGCAAGCAATGCAATGTAATGTAAAATCAGTGTAAGCAAGCAAATAAAACATAGCAGGATAACCCAGTCAGGTGGTATGAAGAGGTTGTTAGGCCCCATGCCTTTACCAAGTGGGGAAGAAGGGAGGGAAACCTGTACTGCAGCTGTATTAGCACTCGAACATCTACATTTATGGTAGGTACAAAACTGTACTATGTTCATCGTGCATACAGCTGCAGTAATCACAGATGGGTAGAGTCCCAAAGCTATGCATAGGGTGGTAGGTACTATGAGGAACTGGGTTGAGCCAGAATGCCCTGCAAAACAGCAGTGGCAAAGCCTGCTCTTGTCCTGGAATATAAGGGCAGGTGGTAGTGTTTTGTGAAGGTATGTACAGAACTCCAAGTGGCTGCCTCCAAAATATCCTTAGTAGGAACACCTCTGAGGAAGGCTGTAGAGGTGGCTGTGGCCCTGGTGGAGTGAGATCTGATACCAGTAGGGACAGATTTCCCATGATAGGAATAACAAAACCGTATGCAGTGGCCAATCCACTTGGAAATGGTCTGTTTGGTAATTGGTTTCCCTTGAACCCCTACGGCATAGGACACAAAAAGTTGTTCTGATTTCCTGAAGGACTTTGTTCTGTCCAAATAGTAACGTAGCTGCCTATGGATGTCTAAAGAGTGAAGCAGCCTCTCCCCTTTGTTTTGAGGGTTAGGATAAAAGGTAGGTAGGTGTATGGCTTGATTTAAGGCTACCCTGGAAACCACTTTTGGCATAAAGGATGGGTTGGTACGAAGGGAAACCCTGTCCTGATGGAAGATGAGGAAGGGCTGCACCGCCATGAGGGCCTGTAGTTCAGAAACCCTACGAGCTGAAGTGATGGCCAGAAGGAAAGCTGTTTTCCAGGACAAATATTGCAGATCAGTTGAAGCAGCAGGTTCAAAGGGAGGCAATGTTAATTTTTCTAGTATGTAGTTAAGGTCCCAGGCTGGTATTGGTTGCTTCCTTGGAGGTCTTATATTCTTAGCCCCTCTGAGGAACTGTCGTAAGAGTGGGTGAGAGAATAAAGGAGGATCCGTGTTAAATTCTGCAGAAATGGCTGAGGCATGTATTTTTATGGAAGAAAATGAAAGTCCACTGTTCAGCAGTTCAGCTAGGTACTGTAAAACCTGAGGCAAGTTCAATTTTCTAGGGTCCTGGCCTCTTTTCTCATTCCAACAGCAAAACCGCTTCCATTTTGTGGAGTAAGCTTTTCTAGTAGATGGTCTTCTGGCCTCCAAAATGATATCCTGCACCTCCTTGGAGAGTAGGGACTGTTGTGGTGTCAAGGAATTTTCCATGCAGCGAGGTTGAGTGTTTTCAGCTGACTGTGAAGAGTTTTGTAGCTGTTCTGAGTCAGTAGAAGAGGCATTAGAGGCAGGGACCAGGGAGGAGTATGTGTTAGGCTCCTCAGGAGTGGATACCAGTGTTGCCTTGGCCAATCTGGAGCAATCAGTATCATCCTCGGTTTGTCTGTTCTTGCTTTCAAAAGCACCTTGGGCAGAAGAGGCAGAGGTGGGAATGCATAAACTGTCCATGCTGTCCAACTGAATGAAAGGGCGTCCACTTTCCAGGCCTTTGGATGGAAGGTCCTTGAACAAAACTTTTTCAGTTGATGATTCCTGTGGGAGGCAAAAAGATCCATGTCTGGCCTCCCCCACGCTTGGATTATCTCTGTAAACACCTGAGGATGTAACTTCCATTCGTGTGGATCTGTCATATTTCTGCTTAGAGTGTCTGCCAGTGTGTTTTCCAGTCCTGGCAAGTACTGTGCTGGAATTTCGATTTGTCTTTCCAGAGCCAAGTTCCAGAGAGTCATGGCTAGTCTGCACAAGGGGTATGAATGTGTTCCTCCTTGTTTGTTTATGTACCACATTACTGTGATGTTGTCTGTTTTTATCAGTAACTGCCCTGGATGCAGGAAGTCCTTGAAAGCTGTAATTGCATTTATTACTGCTAGCATTTCTTTTTGATTGATGTGAAGGTGCTTTTCCTTTTGGGACCATCTGCTCTGAATGCACCTGTCCTTCATGTGCGCCCCCCAGGTGTAATCTGAGGCGTCTGTGGTTATGACTTGTTTTGCTTGAGGCTTGCAGAATGGAAGGCCTGTGTTTACTTGACATGCTTGGGCCCACCATAGAAATTCCTTTTGCAAACATGGAATTATTGGTATAATTGCTTCCAAACTGTGACTGTGTTGAGACCATAGATTTTTTAGGTACCATTGAAGTTTCCTCATATGCAGCTTTGCACATGGGATTAGAAGAATGCAAGATGCCATGAATCCCAGAGCCTGCAGGATTTTCCTTGCAGTAAGCCTGGTACTTTTTGCTAGTGTTTCGAAGTACTGAGATAGTTGCCCTTGTTTTTCTGGTGTAAGATATGCCATCTGGGTGTTTGTGTCCAAGTTGGCACAGAGGAAGGTTATTTTCTGAGATGGTGTTAGCCTTGATTTCTCCTTGTTGATGGTATAGCCCAGAGAAAGCAGTAACCGTGTCACATATGCCAGATGTTCCAGTAGTATGCGTTTGCTGTCCGCTTGGATCAGGCAGTCGTCCAGATAAGGGTAAATTTGTATCCCTTGAAGTCTGCAGTAGGCAATCACTGATGCCAGGCACTTTGTGAATACTCTGGGCACAGTAGATAAGCCAAAGGGCAATGCAGAGAATTGATAGTGGATTGAACCTGCAAGAAATCTGAGGTATCTTCTGCAGCTTTGTCTGATTGGGACATGCAGGTATGCCTCCTTGAGGTCCAATGTTACCAGCCAAAACTCCTTGCCCAGCATGGGAAGAAGTTGCTGTAATGTGAGCATCTCGAATTTTGGTACGAGTAGGAATGTGTTTAGGATGGATAAGTCCAAAATGGGTCTCCAGTCGGTTCCTTTTCTTGGTACCAGAAAAAGCCTTGAATAAAAACCTTGACCTTGTTGGTGTGTAGGTACCTTTTGTATAGCTCTCATGTTTAGGAGCTTTGAAATTTGCAGTTGTGCCTCTGCCCTTTGATTTTGTGGCAGGTTTGGCATGCCTCTCATTTTTGGAAGAGTGTGAAATTGAAATTTGTAGCCTCTGTTTATAATGTCCAGTATCCATTTGTCTGTTGTGAATATATGCCAATTGCTTGCAAATAATGCTAGTTTTCCTCCCAAAGGTGCTGCCAGCTGAGACTTGCTTGGCATGGAAATGAGGGAGTCATTGGGTTTGCTTCCTGTATTGTTGTGCACTGTCTTCACCACCTCTTGGTGCTGGAGATTGCCATTGTCTGCCTCTATATGATCCTTGTGATTGTCCTCTGCCCCTTGCGCGTCTGTATCTACCTCTTTGGGGCTTGTCAGTGGCCGGAAAGGACCAGTTTTTTGAAGGCCAATTTCTGCTAAAACGTGGTGGTTGGACCTGTAAGAAAGCCTTGACAGTTTGCATAGATTTGGCTTTTTCTTCCATTTTCCATACTATCTCCTCAGCATTAGTACCAAATAGTACATCCTTTTGTAAAGGAGCATCAAGAAGTTTAGCTTTGACATGATCAGGTAAATTTTGTTCCCTAAGCCAGGCATGTCTGCGAATGACTGATCCTGTAGCAGCTGCTCTACTGGAAGCCTCTAGGGCATCATAACCACATTGTAAGGTGTGTTTACCCACTTGCTCCGCACTATGCATCATATCCTGTAACTCTTTTACATCTGGTTGTTCAGGTTGAGACATTTTGTTCCTTAATTGTGATAACAGGTACTGTTGATATTTGATCATATGAAACTGACAGTTTAAGGCCCTCATGGCTAGGGTGGCAGAGGTATATACCTTTTTACCCCACCTTTCTAGAGATCTGGATTCCCTTTCTGCAGGGAGTGGATTCTTGGCAGTGGAGGCCTTTAATCCCTTGGGACCTTGTGAAATGGTTTCAGGGTCAGCATTATGGCCTTTGTAGAGAAATTGGTGAGAGCTGGGTACTCTGTAATAGCTATCAGGTTTTACTGGTGCAGGAGGCAGAGAATCAGGGTTAAGGCAAGCCTCCGAATAGACATCATCCAGTACATCCAAAACAGGGGGTATAGCCAGAGGTCTGTGCTGAGGTAACCAAAGAAATTCCCTAAGTCTTTTCTTGGAATATGAAAAGTCTTGGCCTTCCCAATGGAAGTGTTCCCTCAAAGTGTGCAAGGTTTCCCCAAAAGAAAAATCCTCTGGAGGTGAAACAGAAGGAATGGACTGTTCTGCATCCGAATCCTCAAAAGGGGAGTAAGAGTGTTCCTCTGCATCAGAATGTTCTGATAAAATGGATCCCTGATCAGAAGAGGGAGATTCTTCCTCCACTCTGGGTCTCTTGTCAGGAGGGGGCTGAGAACCTCTGATAAGAGTAATTAAATCCTCAGCCATTTTAAGCATCTGTTTCTTAGGCATGGGTCCAGGAGATGGGCCCTGTGCAACAGGCCTCGTAGTATGCCTGGCTGCTTTGGATTTAGTAAAAGCCTTTATTGAAAAAGAAGATGAAGGCCTAAATACACCATGGGTGGAGGTGGACCTGTCCACATTAGTAGGCTCGACATTAGCAGGGGCTTCGGTTGTAGTCTGGGAGAGGGCCGAGGACCCAGCGGTCTCGGGTACAGAGGACATCGCCAAAGGAGTGTTGTCGGTAGTCAGGGACTGCAAAGGCGTCTCGCTGAGAACCGGACCACGTGTAGCCTGTTTTGGCGTGGTGTCGGTCCTTTTCCTTGCGTTTTTTGGACAAAACGGTAGTCGGAGTGTCCGACGACATTTTATAATCAAAAGCTTTACCAAAGTAGTGTTGGGCGAACTCCGCCCGACGCTTGATAGTGCGTTTATTGAAGGTAGCGCAAAAGCGACAGCCCGAGACGTCATGGTCTGGGCCCAAACAAGGTATGCAAAGGGAATGGAAATCCTTATGCGGTATTTGCTTCCCACAAGAAATACAATTATTAACTTTTTCTGACATCGGTCTGAGGCAAGAAAAGTTTCCCCAACGGGGTACTTAGCTTTAAAGAAGACTTCGGTTCCAATTTTTTCGTAATTCAGGAGCTGGCCGACTGGCACTTGCGAACTGCTTCTGCTTCGGGCACCGCGCGGCAAAAAAGACTGAAGAACATGGCGTCGGCTGTGTCTTATATACTCTGGCCTTCCTGACGTCAGAAGAGTAAGCGACGACAACCGACGCCGGACCAAGACTTTGGAATTCGGCCGACCGAGGGACCGCCTGACGGCTAAAAACCCATCTGTAATTACTGCAGCTGTATGCACGATGAACATCCAGTGGTTGTAATGTTAGCATCTTGATTTCCAGAAATTGTTTAGCCATTCACAAAGGACTCCTTTCTGGGTACTACAAAGGGCCCTGAGGAGAACCTGCTAACCTGCTGTTTTGCTCTTGTTTTGATACAGGTTCTATGACTCCTACGATGTAAAATGTTTTATATGAGGAGAGAAGATAAATACACATGATACCGTGGTATAAGTGGAATAACTGCCATTACTGGTTTTCTTAGAAAATGTAGTCTGTAAACCAGATATATTAACTAAAGCACCCATTTCTCTTTTGTGGTGCTTTCCAAGTTTCTTATGCACTGGGCTACCCTTTATAATACCTTTGTGGTACGTGGGAGGGAAGGAAACAGGGTGGAGTGAGAGTTTAATGGGGTTAGTTGGATTAATTTTATGCAGACGTGGCTGCTTCTCTCCCTTTCCCTTCTTGTTCCCTGACATTTTTTTTCTTATACTCATCCTTCTAATCCTTAGCTTCCTTGCCTTTTCTATGCGTCCAATAACAGCAGCCAGACACAAATGTGTAATTCCTCCCATGTCTAGGAAAGGAAAAGACAAACAGCAGTTTCACTGATTGCAGTGCCCCCCCCTCCTCTTTAACTCAAACCTTTTGGATACTTCAACAATTAGATTCCCAAACAGCAGATCCTCATCCATGGGTGCATTAAAGAACCTGCAGCTTCATCAAGGTATGTCTCCTAATCGATGACCTCACAGACACTACCCTAGATTCTGACCTCACCACATCACAACCACCCTTAATGGAGAGCTTGACCACCTGAGTGTCAGAGTGAGGTCCAATAACTTCACTCTCAAATCTACAACAGTCACCACCTCAAGTATCTCCTTCATTTGATGTAGGACAGCAATTTGTAGCGTGATCATGTGGTTCTGGCAATGAATGGTTCTAAAGGTCAGGGTGGCAGCTGTGCATACTTTCTTACCAAATCAGTCCAGTACACTGAGAAAAATATTAGGAGCAAGCACCAGTTCTGACCCATTCTATCGATCCACATACTAACAATGCATCTGTCAACAAGGTTTTTGTAGAGGAACTCCTAGACCCTGCACAACCTACCAGGATTCATAGGGGCAAGAGGCTGGGAGCCCCTCTCCTTTCAGGCTACTGCAAAACCTTCCACAGATCTAAGGGCATCCAGACTCAGCACATCAAAGTACCTTTTGTAGAAATCCAACACATCTTTTGGCTCCCTTTTAAATTACTTTAATTCTATAAAGATTACGTCCAAATGAAATTTCTTCTATGGGTGAAGTAGAAGAGATGGTGTCATTGTGTTTTTGTCATTCTACAGGGTAAAAGCAGCTGATAAAAGTCTTCTCCCCCTTCTCTCTCTGAGGCTTCATCATCCTTTTCTGGAAAGGTTTCCCCTCTTTCACTTAGCAGAGGAGACTCCAGACACAAAAATTATCTGAATTTGCCTTCAGTCCTTGAATAACATGAAGGAACACTTCTGACAAGGAGCGCTACTTCTGGAAAACCGCTTGGAGAGTGGTCATGGACCCACTTGCTGCATGGGATCCAGAAAACTGCAGGGAGCTGAGGGTGAGCTATGTTTAACCTTCTGACCTGAGTACTCTTTAGTGGGGCTGTTGCTGCTGCTGTCCTGGAGACTAAGAAATAAGGACACGATTTCCAGACTTCAATACTTCGACCCTTAACACACTTACTAATAGGACAGTGGGTACACTGTCTGCCTCCTCTGTGAAAGCAAAATGTACTAGTCTCACAGGAACCTGAGAATGGTCAACTGGTCTGAATTCCATGTGAATGGGTCATGGTACGAAAAGGGCCTCACCAGAGACCTCAGACTCCCCCAGGCATCAGGACTGGGTGCAATGAAAATGTCTGTATAGCACCTGCATCATCAAGTCAAGCAGTAATGACAGAAATCTTTATTGCACTACCAGCACATTACACCTTTTATCGAATTGCTTCTTGGAGGGATGTCCAAGGTCAGAGATGAAGTGAAAGGTGCGAAAGCGGTATGAATCAAGGCCTTAAGTACCTAATGATCTAAACATTTTTTAAGTGAAAACTCTCTCTTCTCCTTTAACGTTTTTGGCATAAACCTTAGACAGCCCCTACAGCTCTATGTATCATGGTTTGGTCCTAAACAAGGCATACAACTACTGAAGTCTGTATGGGATCTGTTTACAAGAGCAACTGCCCTAATCTATGCAATCAAGTACACAGTCCTGTTAACTAAGAAAAAAAGCAGCGGTCTATTTTTTTCCAATGGGGACTTAATTGATTAAACTTCAGTGCAGGCTGAACCATGGCAGGATACACACATAAAAAAGGGCAATGCATACACTGCAAACTGTAGCAAAAAAGATACAAAATGGCAAGGGCAAAGGTCAGCTTGATACAGCGAACATCCAGACAATACACATCCCTAAAGGGACGGGCATCCACCTGGCCTGGAGAGAGAGAGGGTGCTGAGCTCTAGGAAGCTGGGACAGATGAATGGCTGGCTTTCCACAGAAGTCCCACAAGTAATGTCAGCTGCAAGATCAATTATCTGAAGAACATTAAATGCTATCAAGTAATACTCTTAAAGGCCAAAAATTATGACTAGAATTTAAAGAAAATGCAAATTAATTACTATATTACTACTTCAAAAAAAAAAATGTAAAAATATCGGCTCCAGTGTCACAAAGTCTAAATGAACAGAACATGCTGGAGGGATATATTCCTGTCCCAGAGACTTCCCATACTCTGGAACAGACTACCTATCTATGTCAAACAGAGCTCCTCATTAGCACTCTCCAAGAAAAATCTTGATGATTGGATGGGAAATGGGAAATTCACCCCGGGGATCACTTCTGTGGCTCTGCTCGACAGAGGCATAGGAAAATAATTTTCTTGGGTGGCGAAAGCCAGGGTACAGTTTTTGGCTAGGCTTGTATGGGCCCTAGGGCCAATAGCCTAGTACCTACCTATGAACCTATGAAGAAACTCTGAAATAACTAACACTCTGCAAAAATGAAAATGGCACTCAAGGTAACATGCCTTCTTAAAAACAGGTGTACCACAATGTAGTCACTACAAAAACCAGACTTTGAAACTGACTGAAGTTTCAGCAGTTACATACATAACATCAAAGAAACATACTTGTACTCTTCACTGTAAGGAGCTTACCTCCACTGACAGACTCCCGAATATCCCAAATAAGGACTCTACCATCATCTGCAGAGCTGGCAAAAACATTGTCGTTGACGGGATTCACAGACAGCCCATATACTGCTTCCTCATGTGGAAAAACATCTACAGTATGACCACTAAAAGAGCATAAATTCCAGTTACACGTAAAACTTGTCTACATTAACAATATAAAAGAGATATAAATAAACTTGTTTTAAATGTTGTACCATTGTTCAAGTGTTTCAAATACATCCAATGAACAATACATAAGGCACATTAGTGTAATGCACATAAATGCATTCCTCCTGCCACACATGTCCGCATTTACCCTGACAAGTTATTTTACCATCTGCAGAACACATTTATTATGTGAACAAATTTGGTGAATCAGCACATTTAATCCAAAGCAGACACTGTTGAAATAAGGAGTTACTAAAATCTCAAATCAGCCCTTGCTGCTCAAAATACTCCATTTTAAAAGAGCCAAACTGAGATATGCTCTAAGTGAGAAAGACAAAGGTTAAATGTATATTAGCCTGGGATTAACAAATGATTTAGACTCATCAAAATGTCTCCATGCAATAGGACAGGCAGTCTTAATAGCCTTTAAATCACATTACCTGTTAGAGTTACAATGCTAGGCTGAAAAATTGCAACCCTTTCCTCACCAGTTCAGCTGCATCTAGTATGACAGACTTGTGACACATACCTCTCAAATGTACAGATTTTTGTAGAATGTCCAGATGTGTGTGTCATATTTTTGGTCCGCTTCTCATAAAATTGCGGTTTTCTGGCAAATCATTGGTAAATCTTTGAGGTTTGAAGTCAGAAAATAATGACAGACATTTGAGTTGCAGATTTGATAACCTTCAGAAAATTCACACTAATGCAAAACCTGTTATTCTATCAACTTTCTAAGTTTGTAAACACAATATTTAAAAAGTGTCCCTATTTTTGGGCCTTTGTCCCCCATTACTTATTTATTTTACATTTGTTAACCGGGAAATTCTGACTGGACCAGGTCCATTTTCAGCGGAGGCCTGGGGAGAAAAGTTCCAGCATCAAGTTATACAAATACAGTACATCCAGCATAATACACAAAACAGGTTTTATCATATATGCTGAGCATAGTAATATAACAAGAAATTAATAAAACACTCCAGGTAACAGAAGATATAGAAAAGTACAGTTGTGTACACTTATGTTCGAGTGTCTTCACTGTTGCAGTCATGACTGTAGGGTTCTCCCCTGCTGGCAGGCAGTCCTCGGTCGGCCAGAATCCCAAAGTCTGGGTCCGCCGTCGGCTGCTCAGCCATTTTCCCCTGACGTCAGAGCGCCAGGAGTATAAAGCTGACAGCCGACGCCATGTTCTCCAGTTTTTCTTGCCCCAGATGTCAGGTGTTCCAAAATGAGTAAGATCCCATACCCTTTGCAAATACACCTCAGAAGAAGGGTGAAGAAGGGAACCACACAAAAGACAAAATAAGAGGGGACAGGAGGGAGGGTAACCCAGACTGCAACAGTGAAGACACTCGAACATCTACATTTATGGTAAGTGTACACAACTGTACTATGTTCATCGTGTTTCACTGTTGCAGTCATGACTGTAGGGTTGAATCCCAAAGCAGAATAAAAGGGAGGTGGTCATAAAGTAGAGGGGGCGGCTAAAAGACCCTGCAAAACTGCAGAAGCAGAGCCTGCCCTAGACTTAGAGTAGAGAGGTAGATTGTAGTGCTTAGAAAAAGTATGCACTGAACTCCAAGTTGCAGCTTCCAAAATGTCTTTGGTAGGAACTCCCCTGAGGAAGGCAGCTGAAGTGGCAGCAGCTCTGGTAGAGTGAGTCCTTATACTCCCTGGGATTTGCTTTCCATGGTGTGAATAACAAAATCTAATTCCATGAGCAATCCATTTAGAAATGGTCTGTTTTGAAATGGCTTTACCTTGGGAACTTGAAGCATAAGAAACAAACAATTGCTCTGACTTCCTGATGTCCTTGGTTCTGTCCAGGTAAAAACGTAGTGGTCTGTGTACATCCAAGGAATGCAAGATCCTTTCCCCCTTATTTTGAGGACTAGGGAAAAAAGTTGGCAAGTGAATAGTTTGATTTAAAGCCACTTTGGAAACCACCTTAGGCATGAAAGTAGGATTAGTCCTTAAAGACACCCTGTCTTGATGAAAAATAATATAAGGTTCCACAGCCATGAGAGCTTGCAACTCCGTAACTCTCCTGACAGAGGTCAGAGCTAACAGGATGGCTGTCTTCCAAGATAAAAACTTGATGTCAGATGTGGCAGCAAGCTCAAAAGGAGGTAAGGTGAGTTTTTCCAAAACATAGTTGAGATCCCAAGCAGGAATGGGTGGAGCTCTAGGGGGCCTTAAGTTCTTAGCTCCTCTGAGAAACTGTCTCATGAGCTGGTTGGAAAAGATTGGAGGGTCTGTATTATAATGAGCAGAAATAGCAGAGGTATGCATCTTTATGGAAAAAAAAGAGAGACCCTTATGTAAGAGGTCTGACAGGTAAAGTAAAATCAGAGGAATGTTAGGAATAAGAGGATCCGAATCCTGAGCCTGCATCCAGGAGCAAAATCTTTTCCATTTTCCTGCATAAGATTTTCTAGTGCTAGGACGTCTGGCTTCTAAAATGACATCCATAACCTGCTTGGGTAGGAGAGAATGAATCATAGACCCTGGATTAACCTGGCCGCCAGGCTGAAAGTTTTGAAATTGGGACAGAAGGTTCGGAGTCTGCGGTAAAATCCAAGGGGGCTCCCGAGAAAGGTTTTTCAGTGTTGGGTACCAGAACTGTCAAGGCCAATTTGGGGCCAGCAAAATTATCATCTTGGGCTTGTCCTGTTTGATCTTTAATAACACCTGTGGAAGAAGAGGTAAAGGTGGGAAGGCATACCCCGAGAGGTTTCTCCAACTGAATGATAGTGCATCCACTTTCCAAGCTAGTTTGTGGAATGTCCTGGTGCAAAAAATCTGTAGTTGATGATTGAGGTGGGATGCAAAGAGGTCTATGTGAGGACATCCCCAGACTGCTGTAATCATCATGAATATTTCGGTGTCCAGCATCCATTCGTGTGGGTCCAACAGGTTTCTGCTCAGACCGTCTGCCAGGAAATTTTGCTTCCCTGGTAGGAACTTAGCTTGAAGGTCCAGATTGCAAGCTAGAGCTGTGTTCCATAGATTCATGGCTAGTCTGCAAAGGGGATAGGAATGTGATCCCCCTTGCTTGTTTATGTACCACATAACTGTGGTGTTGTCTGTCCGTATCAGTAGTTGTCCTGGTTGTAGAAGATTCCTGAAGGCCAACAGAGCATTCTGAATGGCTAACATTTCTTTTAAATTGATATGCAGGTGCTTCTGATCCTTTGTCCAAAGGCCCTGCAGACAGCTGCCCTGCAAATAGGCTCCCCATGCATAATCTGAGGCGTCCGTGGTTAGTATCTGACTGGCTGGAGGCAGACTGAAGGGTTTTCCTTTGGTAGAGTACATGCCTTGGACCACCAAAGGAATTCCTTTTGAAGACAAGGCAGGACGGTGATCTGCATGCCTAAACTGTGGCAATGCTGAGACCATACACTTTTTAGGTACCACTGTATTTTCCTCATATGTAGTCTTGCATATGGTACGAGAAGGATGCAGGAGGCCATGTAACACAAAGCCTGCAGGAATTCCCTTGCAGATAGCTGAGTTAATGTTGCCAAAGTTTTGAAAGTTGAAGCCAGCTGTAATTGTTTTTCGTATGTCAGAAATGCCATCTGGGTTGTTGTGTTTAGAAGAGCACCCAGAAAAGTTATCTGTTGTGAGGGTGTCAAATTTGACTTTTTTATGTTTACAGTGAATCCCAGGAACTTGAGAAGATTCTGAACAAATTCTAGATGCTGGAGTAAGACATCCTTGCTGTCTGCCTGAATAAGACAGTCGTCCAGATAAGGGTAAATTTGAATTCCCTTGAGTCTGCAATAAGCTACTACTGGAGCCAGGCATTTGGTGAAGACCCTGGGCGCAGTAGACAATCCAAAGGGCAGCGCAGAGAATTGATACTGCCTCGATCCGGCCTTGAACCTGAGGTATTTTCTGCATTCCTGCCTGATGGGAATGTGTAAATATGCCTCCTTTAAATCCAAAGTTACCATCCATGCATTTTTGGTCAGCATTGGAAGTAGCTGCTGTAGAGTAAGCATCTTGAATTTTGGTATCTCGAGAAAAGTGTTCAAGACGGACAGATCCAGAATGGGTCTCCATGAATTTTGCTTTCTGGGGACTAGAAAGAGCCTTGAGTAAAAACCTTGTCCCATTTCTGAAAGTGGAACCAGTTCTATGGCTTTCATAGCCAAGAGAGCTTCCACCTGGTTTAAGGCCTCTAACCATTGATGTTTTGAAAGATCTGGCCATCCACTTGGTCTTGGTAGGGTATGAAAATGGAATTTGTAACCTTTTGAAACCACATCCAGAACCCACTTGTCTTGGGTTATATGAGTCCAGTTTAGGTGAAAAAGAGAAAGTTTTCCTCCGAGAGGGGCTTCTAGGCAAGAAGTTCCTGCAGCCCAACAGAGGGAGTCATTGAGCCTGTTTTCTATGAGCTTGCGACCTGTCCTCTTCCTCCCCTAGGAGTGGAAGCAGGCCACTGTCTTGGTCTATAAGAGGCTTGCGTTTGAGGCCTTCCTCGGGAGCGTCTGTATCTACCCCTCTGAGGCCTGTCTGAATTGGGAAAGGACCAATTTTTTGTAGGCCAATTCCTACTAAATCTGGGTGGCTGTACTCGTAAGAAATCTTTAACCGTTTGCATGGATTTTGCCTTGTCCTCCATCTTCTTTATCACCTCTTCAGCCTTAGATCCAAACAAAACATTATGCTGAACAGGAGCATCCAATAACTTAGCTTTGACTTGATCTGGCAAGTTTTGTTCCTTTAACCAAGCATGCCTTCTAATGACTGTACCAGAGGCAGCAGCCCTACAAGAAGCCTCCAAGGCATCAAATCCACAGTGTAAACCATGCTTCCCAACTTGTTCAGTGGCATGCATTAAGTCATGTAATTCCTTATCTGCACAGGCGGAAATGGAAGTTAGCTTTTGTTTCAAAACAGACAGAAGGAATTGCTGGTATTTCAGCATATGAAATTGACAGTTTAAAGCCCTAATAGATAAAGTAGCTGAAGTGTACACTTTTTTGCCCCATCTTTCTAAAGATCTGGAATCCTTCTCAGTGGGAATGGGGTTTTTAGCAGTAGCGGCCTTAACCCCTTTAGGGCCCTGAGAAATGGTTTCAGGATCAGCAGAAGGATTCTTTTATAAAAACTGGTGGGAATCAGGAACCCTATAATATCTGTCTGGCTTAACAGGAGCTGGAGGAAAAGAGTCAGGAGTTAAGTTAGCCTCCGAAAAAGCATCATCCACAATATCCAAAATAGGAGGGAAAGCCAGGGGTCTATGTTGGGGAAGAAGAAGAAAATCCCCAAGTCTTTTCTTAGATTCCGAGTACTCCTGTCCTTCCCAGTGAAAATGTTCTCTCATTTCATGTAAAGTTTCCCCAAAAGAGAAATCCTCAGGGGGAGAAGCTGAAGGAATGGATTCCTCAGCATCAGAATCCTCATAAGAAGGGAAAGAATATTCCTGGTCAGAAGAAGAAACTGAAGAAACAGAAGCCTGATCAGAGGAGTCATAATACACTTCCTGCCTTGGCCTTTTATCTGGAGGGGGATGTGAACCCCTAATCATAGTAAATAAGTCCTCCGCCATCTTAAGTAACTGTTTCTGAGACTTGGGTCCCAGATCAGAAGAGGCCTGGGCTGTAGTCTTTGATTTTGAAGGAGTCTTTGCCTTTGGCTTTGCCTTTATTAGAAGCTGAGTAGGCCTGAAAACCCCTTCGGAAGCCGGTACCTGCACAGCGGCTCCGGACCCATCCGAAGGAGCATTGTCCGAAGGTCCTGCAACAGAAATATTCAAAGGCCTAGTTGGCTCCTCCTGGGAGTCCGTTTCGGCCATCGGTTCCGAAATGGCAGATGACAGGGGCTGCAAAAGCGCCTCACTGACGACGGCCGAACCTGAAGCTGGCTCTGCTTGTACAATATCGTCTGATTTGGACCTCGGAGGTCTGTCTTTATCCTTGCGTCGTTTGTGAACTCCGGTAGCCGGAACAGAGTCCGTTGACATTTTGTAATTGAAACGCCTACCGAAGTAATGAAATGCAAAATCGTACCTTCGTTTAATCGTACTTTGATTAAATCTGGCACAAAACCGACAACTAGCTACGTCGTGGTCAGGGCCTAAGCAAGGAATGCAGTAAGAATGAAAATCCTTATGAGGTATTTGCTTCCCACATGAAATACAATTATTAACTTTTTCTGTTATCGGACTGGAGCAAGAAAAAAGTTTCCCCAATGGGGTACTTAGCTTTGAGTAGGAGAAGAAAGTCTTCGGACTGAAGTACGTTTAGAAAAAATTGTCAGGAGTCAGCCGACCGGCACTTGCGAACTGCTATCACCTCACGGCAAGAAAGACTGGAGAACATGGCGTCGGCTGTCAGCTTTATAGTCCTGGCGCTCTGACGTCAGGGAGCATGGCTGAGCAGCCGACGCCAGACCCAGACTTTGGGATTCTGGCCAACCGAGGACTGCCTGCCGGCAGGGGAGAACCCTACAGTCATGACTGCAACAGTGAAACACGATGAACATCATGGGTAAAAAGACAATGTCTGTTATACATTGGTAAGAGAAGAAAATATATAAAATAAGATTCTATAGTTAAAAGTACCCTTTCAGATGACCAAGCCTACAGGGGATCAGATATCCTCAGAGAGGAGTTTGGGGAGTTAATAGTAGTATGGGTAGGGTTATGTGATGCAAGAGCATAACCAGGCATTAAGAAGGAGCGATTTGAGGGAGTTTTTGAATATGGATGTGGAGGGGGCAGTGGACACGGATAGAAGACCGTTCCAATTTCTGGCAACGGTGTGGGAGTAGAGCTCTTTCCCTGCATTATTGTTAGTCTTGGTGATGGAGAGGTACCGGTTTGCAGTATAGACAGTAAAGTAGGTTGGATAATGAGGGGTTTTTTCAGGATATTTGAGAATATTGTAGGCTGTGCCCAGCTGGTGATAGTTAAGTAGCTGTGGTAGCTCAAGCCATTTTAGTTCTTTCAGTGCAGCACAGTGATGGGTTCTATAGGTTTAGTTTGTAGCAAACTTGGCTGTTTTATTGTAGCATGATTTTAGTTTGCCTAGGTCACATTGTCTGATTTGGGTAAAGATTGGTGCTGCATATAATAGAGTTGGGAGGAGGTGGCTTTGTGCAGAAGTGACTCTTGCTTTTTGTGAGAGAAAGGACTTATGCCTGTATAGGGAGCCTAGATTTTTGCGTACTAGTTTTATGGTATGTGAGATGTGAACATCAAAGTAGAGATTATTGTCTATTTCAATGCCCAGAAGTTTGGTGTGGTTAGAAGGGGAGATGGTGGTGCCGTCCTTAGATGTTATGGTAAAGGAGAGGGTTTTTTTTTTTTTTTTTATTTATTTTTTTTATCTATTAGGGGTAAATAGTAGCAGTTTTGTCTTTTTGGGATTTAGAATTAGTTGGACACCTGATATCCATTTTTCTACTGAGTTAAAGGTATCTTGAGTGAGTGTATGTAGGGTGGTGGGAGATGAGGTGGAGCAGATCAGGGTTGAATCATCCACATATTGTACGAGTGTGGAATGTTGTGTAGCGCTATTGAGGTTATTTGTAAAAATAGAGAACAACATTGGGCCCAGTATAGAGCCCTGTTGGACTCCTATGGTGGTTGGAAGTTATGTAGACAAAGTTCCTTTCCACTGGACTGATTGTTGCCTGTCAGATATGTAGCTTCTGAACTAGGCTATAGTAGAGGAGGTGAAGGATAATGATGTTAGTGAGTCTAGTAGAATGGAGTGGGAGACCAAATCAAATGCTTTTGAGAGGTCTAGGAAAATGGCTAATACATATTTGTTATCATTCCTGTGAAGGCTTATATAATTAGTGAAGGACAGAAGGTCTGTGATGTGGACGGAAACCATGTTGTGTGGTAGATAGCAGATTGTGTGTGTTAAGAAATGTCATCACTTTCAAGTGGATGCATTTCTCAACAATTTTGGATAAGGGGAAAAGGATGGCAATAGGTTGATAGTTGGAGAATTACCTCCTTTATGGAGAGGAATGATTTGAGATACTTTCCAGAGTTTGGGTATATAGGATTCTAGTATGGAGCGGTTGATAAGGATGGAGACAGGATATGATACGGAGTCACTAGCCATTTTTAGGTATGCAACAGGTATGTTATCAGCTGCCAGTGTGGTTGGCTTTAGTTTTAGGAAGAGTTTTTTGACAGTTGAAGTGAGCACTGGTGACAGGCTGAAAGAGGGGGTGGTGTGGGATAGGTTAAGTTGTGACTGAGGTAGACTATTTTTGGTTATTTGACTGGACATGGCTAAGATGGATTTAGTAAAATGGTTATTAAATTGAGAAGCTATGTCTAGGATATTGTTAGTAGAGCTGGGTGCTGGAGTTGTGGTTTTGCCTGGCTTTAGTAGGGAGTTAATGGCATGCCAGAATTTTTGTGGATTATTTGAATATTTCCTTTGGGCGCTGAGAAAATAGTTTTGTTTCTTTTATTTTGGATTCAGCCTTGGCCTTGTTTCTAAGTTGTTAATAGTATTGCCTGGAGCTAGGGGTTTTGTCAGTTTTCCAGATTTTTCAGGCTTTATCTCTAGCTTTTAGAAAGGCTCTGGTGTCCCTATTTAGCCAGGGTGCGTAGTTGGATTTAACTCTGATCTTCCTGCTGGGAGCTAGACTGTTAAGGATGTTAGAGAAGGTAGTATTGAAGTACGTTACTGCCTGGTCTAACCCAAGTGTCTGTAGTGGTTCCCAGTTGCAGTGGCTTAGGACAGTATTTAGGTATCGTGGGGTAAGGTTACAGTTATCTCGTACAAATTTATTTACGGTTATAATTACTTATGGTTTTGTCCAGATTTCTTGCTCTAATAAGTTGAGAGATATGACTACAGAAGAAAAAATGTGCTCGAAAAGTACAGTTGTGTACACTTACCATAAATGTAGATGTTCAAGTGTATTCACTGTTGCAGTCATTACATTTGGGTTATCTGCTTGCAGGTAGCCCTCAGTCAGCCTGATTAACAAAGTCTTGGGTCCTACGTCAGTTGCTGTCCCTTCTTCCATGATGTCAGGTCGTCAGGGGGTATAAAACATGCAGCCGATGCCATTACATCACTTTTTCTTGCCCCAGATGTCAGGTGCCCCTAATGGGATGCAATTAAATATAAAAGTGCCAAGATATACCTCCAACAAAAAAGCAAATACACCAAAAGGCTTTTAAACATAGTAAAGGAAAGCAGAGGTACAGCCAAAAGAAGTTAGGGGGCTGGAGGGAGGGTAACTAGGACTGCAACAGTGAATACACTCGAACATCTACATTTATGGTAAGTGTACACAACTATACTATGTTCTTCATGTTTCACTGTTGCAGTCATTACATTTGGGTAGATTCCCAAAGCTATGGTTGGGAGGAGGAATTTAGATAGCATTAGGGCCAGCTATAAGGCCCTGCAAGACTGCAGTGGCAAAGCCAGCTCTGGATTTAGAGAAAATTGGCAAATGATAATGCCTGGTGAAAGTATGTACAGAACTCCAGGTAGCAGCTTCTAGGATGTCCCTGGTAGGGGCGCCTCTGAGAAAGGCTGTAGAGGTAGATGCAGCCCTGGTGGAGTGAGGTCTGATCCCCTGGGGAATAGGTTTTCCATGGTGCTTATAGCAGAAATGAATGCAATGGCTATTCCATTTAGAAATGGTTTACTTTGAAATAGTCTTCCCCTCTGCCCCTGCAGCAAATACCACCAGCAGTTGTTCAGATTTCCTTTGAGGTTTAGTCCTGTCCAAGTAGAATTTAAGTTGTCTGTGCACATCTAAGGAATGCAGTATCCGTTCCCCTTTATTCTGTGGACTGAGAAAGAAGGTTGGCAAATGAATGGACTGATTAAGAACCACACTGGATACCACCTTGGGCATGAAGGATGGATTGGTTCTGAGGGACACCCTGTCCACATGAAAAATGATGAAAGGCTCCATTGCCATAAGAGCCTGTAATTCAGATACCCTTCTAGCTGAAATGATTGCTAAAAGGAAAGCTGTTTTCCAAGAAAGAAATTTTAAGTCTGCAGTAGCAGCTGGCTTGAAAGGAGGTACAGTGAGTTTCTCCAAGACAAAGTTAAGTTCACAGGTTGGGGTTGGAGCTCTCCTGGGTGGTCTCAATTTTTTGCCCCCTCTGAGGAACTGCTTGAGCAGTGGATGAGAGAAGAGGGGAGGTTCTGTGTTATAATGGGCTGAAAGGGCTGAGGCGTGGATATTAAGGGAGGAAAAAGACAGGCCCTTGTGAAGCATCTCAGTTAAGTATTGTAAAATCTGAAGTAAATTGGGCACTGCTGTGCTCATCCCTTCAGATTGGTTCCTGGCACAGAATCTTTTCCATTTTAAGATTTTCTAGTACTAGGCCTCCTTGCCTCTAAAATGATATCCATCACAGGTTTGCTGAGGGATGACAAAGGAGAGATTAAGTAATTAACCTGGCTGCAAGGTTCAGTGTTAGAAGCTGAGGGTGCAGAATTTGGTTCTCCTGCTGAGGCAGCAGGGAAGGAGTCTGAGGCAGGTGCCATGGAGATAACCATGACACATTGCGCAGGAGCAGGTACAGTGTTGGCACAGCCAGTCTGGAGCAATCAAAATCATCCTTGGTTTGTCCTGTTTGATTTTTAGTATTACTTTGGAGAGCAGAGGCAGAGGGGGGAAGGCACAGACTGATAGGTTTTTCCAGCTGAAGGACAGAGCATCCACTTTCTAGGCTTGTTTGTGGGGAGTCCTTGTGCAAAATTTGTCCAATTAGTAGTTCTGGGGAGAGACAAACAGGTCTATATCTGGGCTCCCCCCATTTGCCTGTCAACATGTTGAAAATCCTTGGCTCCAGTTTCCACTTGTGTGGGTCCATGAGGTTTCTGCTTAGTCCGTCTGCCAGTGTATTTAATTTTCCTGGCAAGAATTGAGCTTGTAGGTGCACTTGGTAGCTCAAGGTTGTATTCCACAATGCCATGGCTAGTCTGCAGAGGGGGTAAGAATGTGTGCCCCCTGCTTGTTTATGTACCACATAACAGTGGTGTTGTCCGTCTTTAACATTAGTTGTCTTGGAAGAATGTGGTCCTTGAAGGCTGTCAGAGCATTCTGTACAGCTAACATTTCTTCTTGATTGATATGCAGGTGCATTTGACTTGGGTTCCATTTGCCCTGAATGCACTTCCCTGCCAGGCGAGTCCCCCATGCATAGTCTGATGCGTCTGTTAGGTTTTGGGCGGCAGGGGGTGGTGTGAAAGGTAGTCCCTTGTTTTGGTGGCAGGCCTCTGCCCACCAAAGGAACTCTAGGCGTAGGCAAAGTATGACAGGAATCATTGTTTCTAGGTCTTGAGAATGTTGACACCATAGGCTTTTAAGATACCACTGTAGTCTCCTCATATGCAGTCTTGCATTTGGAATTAGAAGAATGCAGGAGGCCATGAACCCCAAGGTTTGCAGTATGTCTTGCAGATAGGATTTTTGTGGCCACTTGTTTGAAGTAGGTTGTCAAATGAATTTGTTTCTCTGGTGTGAGGTAAGCCATCTGGGAAGTTGTAGTCAAGCTTGCTCCCAGGAATATAATTTGTTGACAGGGTACCAGGTGTGATTTCTTTTTGTTTATGGTGTACCCCAGACAAGTTAGAACCCTTTGTACAAATGCCAGATGATTCAAATGTATGTCATGGCTTTCTGCCTTAATTAGACAATCGTCCAGGTATGGGTATATTTGAATATTTCTTTGCCTGCAAAATGCAATAACTGGAGCTAGGCACTTTGTGAATACCCTGGGCGTAGTAGATAAGCCAAAGGGCAGTGCAGAGAACTGACAGTGCGTGTAGCCTGCTTTGAAGCGTAGGTATCTTCTGCAAGATTCCCTGATTGGGATGTGCAGGTATGCTTCTTTTAAATCTAGTGTTGCCAACCAGGCATCTTTGCCTAGCATAGGAAGTAATTGGTGAAGAGTCAGCATCTTGAATTTTGGAATCTCCAAAAAGGTGTTTAGAGTAGACAGGCCCAGGACAGGACGCCATGAATTGTCTTTTCTGAATACCAGGAAAAGTCTAGAGTAGAAACCTTGTCCCTTTTCCTCTTCTGGTACCAGTTGAATGGCCCCCATGCTTAAGAGAAAAAGTACTTGTTTTTGGGCCTCTGCCCACTGATTTGGGGGTAGGTCTGTCCACCCGCTTGGTGTTGGCAATGTGTGGAAGTGAAATCTGTATCCCTGGGACACTATATTTAAAACCCATTTGTCCTGGGTAATGAATTCCCAATTCTTTGCATGAAGAGCAATCCTTCCCCCCCCCAAAGGGGCAGTCAGTTGATAAGTGCTTGGAAATTTTAAAAGGAAGTCATTGAGACAGTTTACCATAGGGGGGAGTCTTATTATTCCCAAATTTGGAAGTGGAGGCCCCCCACTGCTTAGTTCTGTGTGTCCCCATAGGACTGAAACCTGGGGGTTTTGCTGTGTCTGGGTTTGGATTGAGAAGACCTGGAAGGGGCTGGAAAGGACTAATTCTTAGAGGGCCAGTACCTACTAAATCTGGGAGGCTGAACTTGTAAAAAAATCTAACAGTTTGCATAGATTTAGCTTTATCTTCCATCTTTTTAAGAACTTCCTCAGCCTTGTTGTCAAACAGGTGGTCCTGATTTAAAGGAGCATCCAACAATTTAGCTTTAACATGATTAGGCAAAGATTACTCCTTAACTCAAGCATGCCTTCTGAGCACAGACCCAGTAACAGCAGCCCTGCAAGAGGCCTATAATGAATCAAAACCACATTGCAAAGTATGTTTTCCAACTTGTTCAGCAGACTGCATTAAATCCTGTAATTCTTTATTTTCCAAACAGTCAGGAATCAACATCATTTTCTGTTTAAACAGTCTAATAACATGTTGCTGATACTTTAACATATGAAACTGGCAGTTTAAAGCCCTAATGGCAAAGGTTGCAGAAGTGTAAACCTTCTTACCCCATCTATCCAGCGCCCTGGAATCTCTATCAAAAGGGGTAGAATTTTTAGCAGTAGAAGCCTTAATGCCCTTGGGCCCCTGTGAAATGGTCTCTGGATCTGCAACAGGATTTTTAAAAAGGAACTTGTGGGACTCAGGGACCCTGTAGTATCTGTCAGGTTTTCTGGGAGCAAGAGGCAGGGAATCAGGGGCCAAACTAGATTCCGAAAAAGCATCATCAACGATGTCTAGTACAGGAGGAATAGTTAAAGGCCTATGCTGAGGTAGGAGAAGAAAATCCCTAAGCCTCTTTTTTGAATCAGAAAAATCCTGGCTTTCTCAGTGGAAATGCTCCCTTAGAGTATGTATGGTTTCCCCAAAAGAAAAATCCTTAGGAGGGGAAGCAGAGGGAATGGAGTCCTCTGCATCAGAATCTTCATAAGTAGATAAGGGAAAATCCAGATCATCAGAAAAATCAGAAAAAACAGAATCATGATCTGAAGATTCATAATCAACTTCAGTCCTAGGCCTCTTAGAAGGGGGGAGGGGGGTTGGCTACCACTGATTAGAGGTATTAGATCTTCAGACATTCTTATCATTTGTATTTTAGGCATGGAGGCCTGAGCATGTGGCCTGGGCATTGTTTTTTTTAGGCATGGATCGAGATTTAGGCTAAAGTAAAGAAGGAGGCGTCGGCTTAATATGCAAGTCCGTAGGCCTGAATACACCCTCAGAAGCCGGTGCTTGCACAGCACCTCTGGACTCAGCCAAGGTACAGACATCTGCGGGTTCCATAGTTTAAGCATCTCGCGGCATACCGGACTCCAAATGGGTCCCCGTAGACGCCTGCACATCAGAAGTAGTGGGTATCAGGGGCTGCGAAAGCACCTCACTGAGTACCGGCGAACTGGCGACTGGCTTAGGAGAAGCGTCGTCGGCAGATTTGGACCTCGGCAACCTGTCTCTGTCTTTATCTTTGCGTTTTTTCGGAATCCCGGTAGTCGGATGGCTAACCAACGACATTTCTTGATAATTAAACCAAAAACCGAAATATTTAGAGGCGAAAATATACCGACGACGGATAGTGCGCTGATTAAATAAAGCACAAAACCGACAGCAAGGTACTTCGAGGTCAGGGCCTAGGCAAGGAATACAGTATGAATGAAAATCTTTATGAGGTATTTGCTTTCCACAAGTAATGCAATTATTCACTTTTACTGACATCGGTAAGGAGCAAGAAAAAGTTTCCCCAATGGGGTACTTAGCTTTAGTTGAAGACTTCGGTTCTGAAACTCAAAAACGAAAATTTCAGGAGTCAGCCGACCGGCACTTGCGAACTGCTTCTGCTTTGGGCACCGAACGGCAAGAAAGACTGATGTAATGGCGTCGGCTGCATGTTGTATAACCCTGACGACCTGACATCATGGAAGAAGGGACAACAACTGATGCAGGTCCCAAGACTTTGTTAATCAGGCTGACTGAGGGCTACCTGCAAGCAGATAACCCAAATGTAATGACTGCAACAGTGAAACACGAAGAACATCAGCATAACATTTGGGGCTATCTTAAGCATGTCTAAAACGTTATGTTATTTCCCACAAGGAAATTCGTACTTCAGATTTAAATATATGTAAAAAAAAAAAAAAAAAAAAAAAAACATTCTGCTCACAAAGACCATGAGAAAATTAGGAATAAATGGCTTGGAAAGGTGCTTACACATGTACTTTGTACATGGGTGCGCCTGTAACATGCTAGTCACCATGTTATTGTTGTTGTTTGTCTTTCGGCTTTTCCCGGTATGGGGTCGCCGCAGCGGAACTCCGGTCCGTTAACTCACACTCTTGATAAAAAAAGTACAGTTGTGTACACTTACCATAAACGTAGATGTTCAAATGTATTCACTGTTGCAGTCATCACACTTGGGTTATCTGCCTGCAGGTAGCCCTCAGTCGGCCCGAATACCAGAGACGTAGTATTTCTGAGTCGGATGCTGTCATTCCTGGACTGACATCAGGTCGTCAGGGGTATAAAAACAGGCAACCAACGCCATTACATCAGTTTTTCTTGGCCCAAATGTCAGGAACCTCCAAATAGGGAGCTAGTATATGGTGGGGAAAACACCACCAGTAAAAAAGTAAATACCAATACCAGTAGGAATAGCCATAGAGAAGAGAGATAAAGATATAGAGAAAACCAGGGGGCTGGAGGGAGGAAAACTAGAACTGCAACAGTGAATACACTCAAACACCTTGCAAGACTGCTGTAGCAAATCCTGCCCTGGATTTGGAAAAGATAGGCAGGTGGTAATGCTTGGTGAATGTGTGTACAGAACTCCAGGTAGCTACTCCAGGTAGCTGCTTACAGGATGTCCCTGGTAGGGACTTCCCTGAGAAATGCTGTAGAGGTAGATGTAGCCCTAGTGGAATGTGTTCTCACCCCCTGAGGGGTTGGTTTTCCATGGTGCTTGTAGCAAAAATGGATGCAGTGTGCTATCCATTTGGAAATGGTTTGTTTTGAAATGGCCTTGCCCTCTGCCCCTGTTGCAAAGCTGACTAGCAGCTGGTCAGATTCTCTGAAATGCTTAGTCCTATTAAGGTAGAACTTGAGCTGTCTGTGCATGGCCAAAGAGTGCAGGATCTTTTCCCCTTTATTTTGCGGATTAGGGAAGAAGGTTGGCAAATGGATGGATTGGTTGAGAGCCACACTGGACACCACTTTGGGCATAAAGGAAGGGTTGGTCCTGAGGGAAACTCTGTCAGCATGGAAAATAATGAAGGGTTCCACAGCCTTCAGTGCTTGTAACTTGGTTAAGCTTACAATATAAACGTAATTATACAACGACCCCCCCTTCCATTAGTTTTTCAAAACGTGCACGCTGATTGGCCAGCGTGGTCGTTGTAAATCAAAGACTTATACTAATGGAAGAAGGTCCGGTCGCCCAGACTTTTTCCATTAGTATAAGTTTTTTTGCCTTTTTTTTTTTTTGTTTTTTACAGCAACGGAGAATGCAAGATCTCAGTTGCTTTTTAGAAACTGGCTCGCTATGTTAAAGGAGTTTAACATAGCGAGACAGCTTTAAAAAAAGTAACTGAGATCTTCCTTTCTCTGTTGATTTTTTTTAAAGCTATGTTAAATGGGTTTAACTAGCAAGAAAGCTTTAAAAAAAGCAACAGAGATTCTCCGTTGCTTTTTTTAAAGCTGTCTCGCTATGTTTAACTCTTTTAACATAGCGAGAGACTTTGTAAAAAGCAACGGAGATCTTGCTTTCTCTGTTGTTTCCACCCACAGCTCTGATGTACTGCATGAGCAGACGCATGCGCAGTACATCAGAACTGCCGCAGAATACCAGACAGCTGCGGAAGGATAGCACGGAGGCATTATACAATGCCATTATTTAAGAAAAGTAAGTATTTTTTTTCTTAAATAATGTCATTGTATAATAGCAATAAAGTACAGCTGTGTACACTTACCATAAATGTAAATGTTCGAGTGTATTCACTGTTGCAGTCATTACATTTGGGTAATCTGCTGGCAGGCTGCCCTCAGTCGGCCTGATTAACAAAGTCTTGGGTCCTGCGTTGGTTGCTGTCCCTTCTTCCGTCACGTCAGGTCATCAGGGGTATAAAACATGCAGCCGATGCCATTAAATCAGTTTTTCTTGCCCCAGATGTCAGGTGCCCCCCCTAATGGGGAGCAAAATATATATGTGTGTGTATATAAGTATATAATTTAAAACACAAGAAATATACCACCAAACAAAAGCAAATACATCCAAAAAGACTTTTAAACATAGTAAAAGAAAGGAAAGGTATAGTAAGAGAAAAACAGGGGGCTGGAGGGTGGGTAACCAGGACTGCAACAGTGAATACACTCTAACATCTACATTTATGTAAGTGTACACAACTGTACTATGTTCTTCATGTTTCACTGTTGCAGTCATTACATTTGGGTAGAATCCCAAAGCTATGGTTGGGAGGATGGATTTCTACAGCATTAGGAGCAGCTATAAGGTCCTGCAGGACAGCAGTGGCAAAGCCAGCTCTGGATTTAGAGAAGAGAGGTAAATGGTAATGTTTGGTGAACGTATAAACTGAGCTCCAGGTAGCAGCTTTTAGAATGTCTCTGGTAGGAATCCCTCTGATAAAGGCTGCAGAAATAGATGCAGCCCTGGTGGAATGAGACCTGATCCCCTTAGGGATAGGTTTACCATGGTGCATATAGCAGAAACGGATGCAATGGCTTATCCATTTTGAAATAGTCTGCTTTGAAATAGCTTTTCCTTCTGCCCCTGCAGCAAATGCCACCAATAGTTGTTCAGATTTTCTTGGAGATTTCATCCTGTTTAAGCAGAATCTAAGTTGTCTGTGTGCATCCAATGAATGCAGAATCTGCTCACCCTTGTTCTGTGGATTGTGGAAGAAAGTTGGCAGATGAATGGTCCGATTAAGAGCCACACTGGATACCTCCTTGATTGGTCCGGAGAGCCACCCTGTCCAGTTGAAAAATAATGAAAGGCTCCACTGTCATAAGAGCCTGTAATTCTGAAATCCTTCTAGCTGAAGTGACTGCTAAAAAGAAAGCTGTTTTCCAGGAGAGAAATTTTAGGTCTGCAGTAGCAGCTGGCTCAAAAGGAGGGAGAGTGAGTTTTTCAAAAACAAAATTGAAGTCCCATGCAGGAGGTGGTGCTCTCCTGGGAGGTCTTAAATTCTTGGCCCCTCTGAGATACTGCTTTAGCAGAGGATGAGAGAAGAGGGGAGGTTCTGTGTTGTAATGAGCTGAAATGGCAGAGGCATGGATTTTTATAGAAGAAAAAGATAGGCCCTTGTGAAGCATCTCAGTTAAGTATTGCAGAATCTGGGAAATATTGGGCATTGCTGTGCTTATTCCTTGTGATTGGTTCCAGGCACATAATTTTTTTCATTTGTCAGCATAAGACTTTCTAGTACTAGGCCTTCTAGCCTCCAAAATGACATCCATCACTGGTTTGCTGAGGGATGCCAAGGGTGAAATTAGTTGATTAGCCACGCTGCAAGATTCAAAGTTTGGAGCCGAGTGTGCATAATTTGATAGTTCTGCTGAGACCGTAGGTAAGGTGTCTGAGGCAGGTGCCACAGAGGAAGGTGTGACACATTGCGCAGGAGTGGGTTCCAGTGTTGGCGAGGCCAGTCTGGAGCAATCACAATCATTTTTGGTTTGTCCTGTTTGACTTTTAGTAGAACTTTGGAGAGCAGAGGCAGAGGGGGAAAAGCAAAGACTGATAGTTTTTTCCAGCTGAATGATAGAGCATCCACTTTCCAAGCTTTTTTGTGATGAATTCTTGTGCAGAATTTGTCCAACTGATAGTTCTGGGGTAAGGCAAAAAGATCTATGTCTGGGTTCCCCCATTTGCATGTCAACATGTTGAAAACTTGAGATTCCAATTTCCATTCGTGTGGGTCCATAAGGTTTCTGCTTAGTTCGTCTGCCAGAGTATTTAGCTTTCCTGGCAGGAATTGAGCTTGTAGTTGTATCTGAGAGGTCAAGGCCGTATTCCACAATGCCATGGCTAGTCTGCAAAGGGGGTAGGAATGTGTACCTCCCTGCTTGCTTATGTACCACATAACTGTGGTGTTGTCTGTCTATCAGATGAAGGCAGCCCTTGAAGGCTGTCAGAGCATTCTGTACAGCTAACATCTCTTTCTGACTGATATGTAGATGCACTTGTTTTTGGCTCCATTTGCCCTGAATGCACTTCCCTGCCAGATGAGCCCCCCCCCCCCCCCCAAGCACAGCCTGATGCGTCTGTTGTTGGGGTTTAGGCAGCAGGGGTGAAATGAATGGCAGTCCCTAGTTTTGGTGGCAGGCCTCTGCCCATCACAGGAACTCTAGTTGCAGGCAAGGTATAATAGGAATCGGTGTTTCCATGCTGTGATAATGTTAACTCCATAATCTTTTTAAGTACCACTGAAGTTTCCTCATATGCAGTCTTGCATATGGAATTAGAAGAATGCAGGAGGCCATGAACCCCAAGGCTCGCAGAATTTGTCTTGCAGATAGCTGGGTTTGAAGTAAGTCATCAATTGAATTTGCTTTTCTGGCGTAAGGTAAGTCATCTAGGCAGTTGTATTCAAGCTTGCACCCAGGAATGTAATTTTTTGAGATGCTACCAGCTGTGATTTCTTTTCGTTTATGGTGTACCCTAGACACGTCAGAACCCTTTTTACAACCGCCAGATGCTTAAGAAGAATGTCCTTGTTTTCTGCCTGAATTAGACAATCATCCAGGTATGGCTATATTTGAATATTTCTTTGCCTGCAAAATGCAATTATTGGTGCCAGGCACTTTGTGAAGACCCTGGGCGCAGTATATAAGCCAAAGGGCAGTACAGAGAACTGGTAATGCAAGTAGCCTGCTTTGAAGCGGAGGTATCTTCTGCAAGACTCCCTGATTGGGATATGCAGGTAAGCCACTTTTAAGTCTAGAGTTACCAACCAGGCATCTTTGCCTAGCATAGGTAGTAACTGTTGAAGAGTCAGCATCTTGAATTTTGGAATGTCCAGAAATGTGTTTACAGTGGATAAGTCCAGAATTGGACGCCATGATTTGTCTTTTCTGGGTACAAGGAAAAGTCTGGAATAGAAACCTTATCCCTTTTCCTCTTCTGGTACTGGTTGAATAGCCCCCATGTTCACGAGGGACAGAACTTGTTTCTGGGTCTCTGCCCACTGATTTGGGTGCAGATCTGGCCATCCGTTTGGGATTGGCAATGTGTGGAAGTGAATCTGTACTATATTTAAAACCCATTTGTCCTGGGTAATAAGTTGCCAGCTTCGTGCATGAAGTGCTAGTTTTCCCCCCAAGAGACTAAGGGGTAAGTGCTTGGTGACTGTAGAGGGAAGTCATTGAGACTGTTTACCATAGGGAGGTGCCTTGATGCTTCCAGATTTGGAGGTGGAGGTACCCCATCGTTTTGTTCTAAAAGTTCCTTGTGACCGAAGCCTGGAGCCTTTGAAATGTCTTGATTTGACTTGAATGGCTCTCGAGGGGATTGGAAAGGACCAGTTCATAGTAGGCCAGTGCCTACTATATCTTGGAGGTTGCACTTGTAAGAAATATTTCACAGTTTGCATAGATTTAGCTTGATCTTCCATCTTTTTTAACACTTCCTCAGTCTTATTATCAAAGAGACGGTCCTGTTGTAAAGGAGCATCCAACAATTTTGCTTTAACATGGTCAGGCAGAGTTTGCTCTTTGAGCCAAGCATGCCTTCTTAGCACAGATACAGCAGCCCTGCAAGAGGCCTCCAAGGAATCAAAACCACATTGCAAAGTATGTTTTCTAACTTGTTCAGCTGAATGCAATAAATCCTGCAATTCTTTATTTTCCACACAGTCAGAGATTAACATCATTTTCTGTTTAAGTAGTCCCATGATATGCTGTTGATATTTAAGTATATGAAACTCACAGTTTAAAGCCCTGATTGCCAAGGTTGCAGACGTGTAAACCTTCTTACCCCATCTATCCAGCGCCCTGGAATCTCTATCAGAAGGGATAGGATTTTTGGCAGTAGAGGCCTTAATGCCCTTGGGACCCTGAGAAATGGTTTCAGGATCAGCAGCACAAAACAGATAGCCAGGCACGCTGTGATCAGGGCCTAGGCAAGGAATACAGTATAAATGGAAATACTTATGAGGTATTTGCTTCCCACAAGTAATACAATTATTAACTTTTTCTGACATCGGTAAAAAGCAAGAAAAAAGTTTCCCCAACGGGGTACTTAGCTTCAGTGAAGACTTCAGTTCTACAACTCAAACTCGAATATTTCAGTAGTCGGTCGACTGGCACTTGTGAAATGCTTCTGCTTCGGGCACCGCGTGGCAAGAAAGACTGAAGAAAATGGCGTCAGCTGCATGTTTTATACCCCTGACGACCTGATGTCATGGAAGAGGAGACGGCAACCGATGCAGGAACCAAGACTTTGGAATTCAGGCCAACTGAGGGCAACCTGCCAACAGATTACCCAAATGTAATGACTGCAACAGTGAAACACGAAGAACATCCCTGTATATCTGTCTGGCTTACAAGGAGCCGGAGGCAGAGAATCAGGAGTCATACTAGATTCTGAAAAAACAATGTCTAGAACAGGAGGTATAGCCAAAGGCCTATGCTGAGGAAGTAGAAGAAAATCCCTAAGTCTCTTTTTTGATTCAGAGAAATCCTGACTTTCCCAGTGGAAATGTTCCCTTAAGGCATGTAAAGTTTCCCCAAAAGAAAAATCCTCAGGGGGAGAGGCAGAAGGAATGGAATCCTCTGCAACAGAGTCCTCATAAGTAGGACTAGACAAATCCTGTTCATTAGAAGAGTCAGAGGAAATAGAATCCTGATCAGAAGATTCATAATCAATGTCTTGCCTAGGCCTCTTAGAAGGAGGGGGTTAGCTACCCCTGATCAGAGTAATTAAATCTTCAGCCATTTTGATCATTTGTTTTTTAGGCATAGGGGCCTGCACATGTGGCCCAGGCATCAGTTTTTTAGACATAGATTTAGATTTTGGCCTTAGTTTTGAAGATGGCGTTGGTCTAATATGCAAATCTGTAGGCCTGAAAACACCCTCAGAAGCTGGTGCCCGCACAGCGGCTCTGGACTCATCTAAGGTAGAGACATCTGCGGGTTCCATAACTGAAGTATCTCGCGGCATAACGGACTCTGAATGGGTCTCAGCAGAGGCCTGCAAATCAGAAGTAGGAGGTATCAGGGGCTGCGAAAGCGCCTCACTGAGTACCGGCGAACCGGGACTGGCTTAGGAGAAGCGTCGGCATCGGTTTTGGACCTCGAAGGTCTGTCTCTGTCTTTTTCTTTGCGTTTTTTAGGTACTGCGGTTGTCGGATTGCTAACAGACGACATTTCTGGATAGTTAAATCTTGAGCCAAAATACTTAGAAGCAAAAATATACCGATATTTAATTGTGAGTTGATTAAATTTAGCACAAAACCGACAGCAAGGCACATTGTGGTCAGGGCCTAGGCAAGGAATACAGTACAAATGAAAATCCTTATGAGGTATTTTCTTTCCACAAGTAATGCAATTACTAACTTTTACTGACATCGGTAAGGAGCAAGAAAAAGTTTCCCCAACGGGGTACTTGGCTTTTAGTTGAAGACTTCAGTTGAAACTCGAAAATGAAAATTTCAGGAGTCGGCCGACCGGCACTTGCGAACTGCTTCTGCTTCAGGCAACGCGCAGCAAGAAAGACTGATGTAATGGCGTCGGCTGCATGTTTTATACCCCTGACGACCTGACGTCATGGAAGAAGGGACAGCAACCAACGCAGGACCAAAGACTTTGTTAATCAGGCCGAATGAGGGCAACCTGCCAGCAGATTAACCAAATGTAATGAGTGCAACAGTGAAACACGAAGAACATCCCACTTCTGGGTGTGGGTAATGCTGGATTTACTCACTCGGGCTTCGCCTTCATGACCAAACCACACCAACCGTGGGTAAATCCAGCATTACCCACACCCAGGCGTGGGTTATTGCTTAAATATACCACATAAAATAAGTGCATAGTTCATGTCCTCTGTTCTTACTGGATTGTATGAAATTATATAACATCTCACACACATCTGGCTGCTCTAGTAGTACAGAAGGAGAAAGCCCTGATTATGGCCCAACCAATCCAGGTTTAATTTGTGGCTCTGGAAATTTGTGCAGCATCAGGTAAGGGATGGATGTGACCATCCAAGACAGAGGGACGCTCACTGATATGAACTCTTACAAAAGGTGTGATCCAAAGAAGGCCTCGGACGTAATCAATGAAAGTGGAGGCATGTAAAAGGAGTGGATAGGTCATAAAAACAAACAAAAAAAATTCCCCTGGATGGAAGCACAGACAAGCTGAGCCCCCATAACAACCTCAGGATCCAATACCGTCCCAAGCGATAGAGTGAATCTTGGGGATTGGAGTAACTGGTAGACCCAACATGGACACTGGGTAGTGGGGGCTGGACCAGTAAACATGAGGTCTGAGGGGACCAAAAAATATATACATCTCACTCACCCCTACATATATTTTATCATATATATTTTATGTTATTTAACATTTGCTTACCGGGAAAGTTCGACTGGGCTCCAGATGCATGTCTTTGGAATGTGGAAGAAGCGAAAGAACCAGGAGGAAACCACATGAACGCAGGATGGACATGTAGACTCCGCACAGAAATCACCCCAGCCGAAAATCGAACCAAAGAACCTCTTGCTGTGAGGCGACAATGCTGACTGCTGTGCTGCCCATATCCAAAGAGGAGCTGTTCAAGACTGGACACAGACTCCTCTTTCACATCTCCTAGCTGAATACCACCTGTCTCACTGGGAACTCTGTGTCCCCCTTTACTAACTCAGTCCGGTACTCGGTTTAACAACCTTTAAGCCTCTAAGTGGGAATACTGCACTATCAAAATTTTCAAATTCCAAATACAGCACATAACAAGCATTACACCATGCAATGTCTGTGACAAAACAGCTCAAATTTGAAAGAGAAAATAAATAACAGACCACTTCATTTTGCATCCTTTAATCAATTACTCTTCTTTCTGAAGACATCAGTCCCAGTCTAGACCCACAAAACACCATAACGACCACACAAATCAGTTTTGTACACAAAATGGAGTTTACAAGGTTCACAACCAGAAAAATACAACTGTTTTGGATGTGTCTTGAACAAGAGGCATCTAACACAGTCCATTTATATTACAACAATAAGAAATAAACCATAACATCCAAACTTACCAAAATGAAACAGCAAATCGAGTAGTTACCCCACCTCCTGCACACAACATATGTCATCAGCCTCCTTTGAGCCAATATCAACGACTAAATGTTGTCTGACTTTGACAGTAACTTCAACTAAAGAAAGTACAGTTGTGTACCTACCATAAATGTAGATGTTCGAGTGTATTCACTGTTGCAGTCATTACAATTGGGTTATCCTGCTGGCAGGCTACCCGCAGTCGGCCTGAATTCCAAAGTCTAGGTCTGGCGTCGGTTGCTGTCACCTCTTCCCTGACGTCAGTGCGGCAGGGGTATAAAGGATGCAGCTGACGCCATTTTCTTCAGTTTTTCTTGCCCCAGATGTCAGGTGTCCCCAAAAGGGTAGGCTAAAAATATGTATATAAAGCATGCATGCACCAAGAAACAAGTTTCCTTCATCTACAAGCAAATACACCACATAGGTTGTATAGAATAGAGAAGTACAGGTAAGGTCCAGCAAAGAAAAGGGGGATGGTGGGTGGGTAACCTGGACTGCAACAGTGAATACACTCGAACATCTACATTTATGGCAGGTACACAACTGTACTATGTTCATGGTGTTTCACTGTTGCAGTCATTACAATTGGGCTGAATCCCAAAGCTAAGGTTGGGAGGCTGGAACTAAAAAGAATTAGGAGCGGCTATGAGGCCCTGCAGGACTGCAGTGGTAAAGCCTGCCCTGGATTTGGAGTAGAGTGGTAAGTGGTAGTGCTTTGTAAAAGTGTGCACTGAGCTCCAGGTTGCAGCCTGTAAAATGTCTTTGGTTGGAACTCCCCTGAGGAAGGTTCCTGAAGTGGCTGCTACTCTGGTTGAATGTGGCCTAATGCCCTTAGGCACTGACTTGCCATGTTGAGAATAGCATAAACGAATGCAGCGACTTATCCACTTTGAAATAATCTGCTTTGAGATCGCCTTTCCTTGTGATCCTGCAGCATATGCTACCAGTAATTGCTCAGTCTTTCTGAATGCTTTGGTTCTGTCCAAGTAGAAGCGCAGTTGTCTGTGCATGTCCAAAGAATGCAGAAGTTTCTCACCCTTATTCTGTGGGTTTGGATAAAAGGTAGGCAAATGAATAGTTTGGTTGAGGGCCACACTGGACACTACCTTAGGCATAAATGTGGGGTTTGTTCTTAGAGAAACCCTGTCTGGATGGAAAATGATAAAAGGTTCCACAGCCATGAGTGCCTGTAGCTCTGAGACTCGTCTTGCAGAGGTTATTGCTAGGAGCAGAGCTGTTTTCCATGATAAAAATTTTATAATCCGCTGAAGTGGCTGGTTCAAAAGGAGGCAGAGTGAGTTTTTCCAAGACATAATTGAGGTCCCATGCAGGTATTGGTGATCTCCTTGGAGGCCGTAAGTTTTTGGCTCCTCTGAGGTACTGCCTTAATAAAGGATGAGAAAAAATAGGTGGCTCTGTACTGTAATGAGCTGAAATGGCAGAGGCATGAATCTTAATTGATGAAAAGGATAGTCCTTTGTCCAGCATCTCAGTTAAGTATTGCAAAATCAGAGGGATATTTGGAACAGTCATGTCAATTCCTTGTGCCGGGTTCCAAGCACAGAATCTCTTCCATTTTTCTGCATAAGATTTTCTGGTACTGGGCCTCCTGGCCTCCAATACAACATCCATCACCTCTTTAGAGAGAGTGGTGTTTTGAAAAGCTACATTATCCGCCATGCTGCCAGATTTAGGGTCCTGAGTTGGCTGTGCAGGATCTGATTGTTTTGTTGGGTCAGTAAGTGAGGAATTTGAGGTAATGTCCATGCTGGGCATTGAGTCAAGTTCCTTAGGATTGGGTACCAGTGCTGGCGGGGCCAGTCTGGGGCAATCAGTATAATTTTTGGCTTCTCTTGTCTGACCTTTAGGAGTACCTTGGGGGAGGAGAGGCAGTGGGGAAAGGCATATACTGTTAAGTTTTTCCAGCTGAAAGATAGAGCATCCACTTTCCATGCTTGCTTGTGATAAGTCCTTGTGCAGCATGTCTATAGTTGGCAGTTGTGAGGAGAGGCAAACAGATCTATGTCTGGGCATCCCCAAATCCTTGTTATGTTGAAGACTTGTGGATCCAATTTCCACTCGTGGGGATCCATGAGGTTTCTGCTTAGTTCGTCTGCCAGAGTACTTATCTTTCCTGGCAGGAACTGTGCTTGCAGATGTACTTGGTAAGTCAATGCTGTGTCCCACAAAGTCATGGCTAGTCTGCAAAGGGGGTAGGAATGTGTGCCTCCCTGCTTGTTTATGTACCACATGGCTGTAGTATTGTCCGTCTTTATCAGTAGTTGTCCTGGATGAAGTACGTTCTTGAAGGCTGTTAGAGCATTTTGAACAGCTAGCATCTCTTTTTGATTGATATGCAGATGCTTTTGGATTGCGGACCATGAGCCCTGAATACATCTTCCTGCCATGTGGGCCCCCCCCAGGCATAATCCGATGAGTCTGTTGTCAATGTCTGCCTGGCTGGGGGTATGGTGAATGGCTGCCCCTTGTTGTGGTGACAGGCCTTTGCCCACCATCGAAACTCCTGTTGCAGGCAGGGAATGGGTGTCATTTTTGTTTCCAGGCTGTGGCAATGTTGAGTCCAAACACTTTTTAGATACCATTGTAGTTTCCTCATATGCAGTCCTGCATATGGAATTAGCAGAATGCAGGATGCCATGAAGCCCAAAGCCTGCAGAATTTTTCTTGCAGTTAACTGGGTGTTTGTTGCCAACTTTTTGAAATAAGTAGTCAGTTGCCTTTGTTTGTCTGGCGTGAGATAAGCCATCTGGGCAGTTGCATTTAAGCTTGTACCTAGGAATATTATCTCTTGGGAGGGTACAAGTTTTGATTTCATTTCGTTTACTGTGTACCCTAGGCATGTTAATAATCTTTTTACAAACGCCAGATGCTGTAGTAGTATGTCCTTGTTCTCTGCTTGAATAAGGCAGTCGTCCAAGTAAGGATATATTTGTATTCCTCTTTGTCTGCAAAATGCAATTACTGGTGCCAGGCATTTTGTGAAGACCCTGGGCGCAGTAGATAAGCCAAAGGGCAGTGCAGAGAATTGGTAGTGCATTGAGCCAGCTATGAATCTAAGGTATCTTCTGCATGATTGTCTGATTGGGACATGCAGGTATGCCTCTTTTAGGTCTAAAGTTACAAGCCAAGCCTTCTTGCCCAGCATGGGCAGAAACTGCTGCAGAGTCAACATTTTGAATTTTGGAATATCCAGGTATGTGTTTAGAATTGATAGGTCCAGTATTGGCCTCCAGGCTTTGTCCTTTCTGGGCACCAAGAAAAGTCTTGAATAAAATCCTTGTCCCTGCTCTTGCTGTGGTACTTGCTGAATGGCCCTCATGTACATGAGGGATGAAACTTGTTTTTGTGCCTCTGCCCATTGCTTTTTTGGCAGGTCTGGCATACCGTTTGCCCTTGGCAGGGTGTGAAAGTGGAACCTGTAACCTTGTGACACTATATTAAAGACCCATTTGTCCTGGGTGATTAGGTGCCAGTTTTGAGAAAAAAGTGCTAGTTTCCCCTTAAAGGAGCTGCCAGAAGATAAGTGCTTGGTGCTGGCAGGGGGAAGTCATTGGAACTGCTTTCTGTATGGCTGTGATTTGTCTTCTCCACTTTTGGAGGTAGAAGCACCCCATTGTTTAGAACTGTATTAGCCTAGGGGCTGGGATCTGCCTCTAGGGCATCTGTATCTGCCTCTTTGTGGCCTGTCTGACACTGGAAAGGACCAATTCTTTACAGGCCAGTGTCTGCTAAATCTTGGAGGCTGTACCTGTAAGAAATCCTTGACTGTCTGCATAGATTTAGCTTTGTCCTCCATTTTCTTTAACACCTCTTCTGTTTTAACATCAAACAAAGTATCATGCTGTAATGGAGCATCTAATAATTTTGCTTTAACATGATCAGGCAGATTCTGTTCCTTTAACCAAGCATGCCTCCTAATGACAGAACCCGTAACAGCGGCTCCGCAGGAGGCCTCCAAAGAATCAAAGTCACATTGTAAAAGTATGCTTTCCAACTTGTTCAGCTGCATGCAAATAAATCCTGTATTTCTTTATTTTCTGCACATTCAGAATTTGTCAACATTTTCTGTTTAAGCATTGACATAATGTATTGCTGATATTTAAGCATATGAAACTGACAATTTAAAGCCCTTATAGCCAAGGTAGCAGAAGTGTAAATCTTTTTTCCCCATCTATCCAGTGCCCTGGAATCTCTGTCTGAGGGGGTAGGGCTTTTCTGCAGTGGAAGCCTTGACCCCCTTAGGACCCTGAGAGATAGTTGCTGGGTCAGCAGCAGGGTTTTTAAATAGAAATTTATGGGAGTCTGGAACCCTGTAGTATCTGTCTGGCTTGACAGGGGCTGGAGGTAAGGAGTCAGACTGGACTCTGAAAATACGTCATCTACAATGTCTAGCACAGGTGGAATAGCCAGGCGCCTGTGCTGAGGCAGTAAAAGAAAGTCTCTGAGCCTTTTCTTAGATTCTGAATAATCTTGGCTCTCCCAGTGGAAATGCTCCCTCATGGTATGCAGTGTTTCCCCAAAAGAATAATCCTCAGGAGGAGAAGCTGAGGGGATAGATTCTTCAGCATCAGAATCCTCATAAGGAGGAAGAGTGTATTCCTGATCAGAAGAGGAATCAGATGAAATGGAAACCTGATCTGAAGATTCATATTCTACCTCTTGCCTAAGCCTCTTGTCAGGAGGGGGATGAGAACCCCTGATCAAAGTAATCAGGTCTTCGGCCATTTTGAGCATCTGATTTTTAGGCATGGAGGCCTGTCCATGGGGCTGTTGTACTTGTTTCTTTGTCTTTAAAGCTGTTTTAGTCTTTGTCTTTGAAGCTGAAGTAGTTTTAACATATAATTGCGTAGGCTTGAAAACGCCCTCCGAAGCTGGTGCCTGCTCAGCAGCTCTGGACCCATCTGAGGGAAAGGTTTCTGAAGGTCCAATACCTTGAGTTTCTGTAGGCCTGGTTGACTCCACATGGGAATCGGTATTGGCCAGTGGCTCTAAAGATGCGGTCGTCAGGGGCTGCAAAAGCACCTCACTGAGAACCGGCAAACTGGCGACTGGCCTAGAAGAAGCCTCGTCGTCAGTTTTGGACCTCGGATGCCTGTCCTTCTCTTTTTCCTTGCGTTTTTTGTAAACTCTGGTAGTCGGCTGTTCTGACGGCATTATATCTATTATATCATTATATATATGGCTCCCAGTTTGCAGTCATCTGCGAACTTTGTTAGTCAGAGTCCCTTAGTGTTGGCCTGTACTTCAGAGAAGTAGATGCCAAACAAGAGCGGTCCCAGGACTGAACCCTGAGGTACTCCACTTGTCACCTGTCATCCAAAGAAAGTTGTGCCAAGAAGGCAGAAGATGTGGCTACTGTCCTAGCATAGTGCGCTTTAACTGGTCCAGAAGGATCCAGGTGCCTGCTTTCATAAATGTCGCAAATACAGCTGGCGATCCAACATGAAATAGATACCTTGGAAACTGCTTGACCTTTCCTGGCCTGAGAGTAGGCAACAAAAAGCTGATCTGACTTCTGAAATTTTTCAGTTCTCTTAAGGTAAAAACGTAGCTGTCTATGGACATCCAGACAATGCAATGTATATTCCCCTTTATTAGAAAAACTGGGGAAGAACACAGGAAGATGAACAGATTGGTTAAGATTAGCCTCAGAGGCAAACTTAGGGCCGAATGAAGGACTGGTCCTGAGAGACACCCTATCCTTGTGGAACACCATGAAAGGGGGCTTAATACTGAGAGCCGGCAACTCGGAGACCCTCCTGGTCGAAGTAATAGCCACTAAGAAGGCCGTCTTCCAGGACCAGAATTTAAGATCACAAGTTACTGCAGGCTCGAAGGGTTTCTGAGTTAAAGACTGCAACACTAGTGCGAGATCCCATGGTGGAGAGGGATCCTTGATAGGAGGCCTGAGGAGAAAGATCCGTTTGAAGAAGGCCTTGCTCAGCCTGGAAGAAAAGGTGGGACTTTCATTCAAATGGAAGTTAGAGATGGCCGCCAACTGGAGTTTGACTGTAGAGAAACTGTGTAAATAAATGAGTATAAAGGAGCTCGGCAGAAGCAAAAACCACAAATTCACAGCTTGTACTTGTGAGCACTTTCGTCTGGGTGTGGACAAAAGCACTCACAAGTACAAGCTGTAAATTTGTGGTTTTTGCTTCTGCCGAGCTCCTTTATACACATTTGTTTACTTGGTTTGTGGACTTGGTTTTTTGGTTGTAGAGAAACTGTCCCTTTGGTGAAAAAGTGAGGCCAAGAACAACAAAATGTCAGTAATAGGGGCTGAAAAGGGATCTATATTGTGTTGTTTAGCCAAAATAGAAAATCTCTTCCATTTACTGGAATACACCTTCTTGGTAGATGTTTTTTGAGAGGCCAAGATAATACTCTTAACCGGAGAGGGAAGCCTGGACTGGGAAAGCATCATTGTAACTGGAGGAACCATGCGGTTAGATGAAGAGACTGGAGATTGGGAAGAGGAAGCCCCCAAGGGTGGGAAATGAGATCCGGGGAAGGATCCAATATCCAGGGCGGTTGTTTCAGAGGAGACCAACGGATGCAGAACCATGCCTGACAAGGAAGAAAGGGGGCAATGAGGATGAGAGGAGTCTTCAGGAGACAGGCTTTCTGTAAGACTTTGAGAATGAGGGGAGTAAGTGTATAGAAATCCCCGACGGGCAGTCTTGTACCAGAGCTTCCCTGGGTGTCTCCCCTGTCGGGGGGGGATCAAGGTAAAGTAGTTGCTGTATTTGTGGTTGTTTGGGAAGACAAAAAGATCGCAACAAGGAAGACCCCAGTGATCGAATATCTGACGTGTCACTGACAGATACAGGGACCACTCTTGAGGCCTCATGATAGATCTGCTTGGTTTGTCAACTAACAAGTTGGAACTGTCTGGAATGTGCATTGCAAGAAGAAAGTGCCTGGAAGACATCTCCAATTTCCACACTCTCATGGCCTCTCTGCACAGGGGATAAGACCATGTTCCCCCCTGCTTGCTGATGTACCACACCACCGCCATATCATCTGTTCGAATTGCTACAGTCCCAAGAGGGAGGTACTCCTGGAAGGCTTGCAACATTACAAGGACTGCTCTCATCTCCAGGACACTTGTGTGCAATTTGGTCTCTATGGGGGACCATGTGCCTTGAACCTTCCTTCCTTCCCCGAAAATGCCCCCCCCCCACCCCAACAGGGAGGCATTCGTGGTCACCATACCCTTGGGTTGGGGAAGACAGAAGGGTCTACCCAACATGAGATCCTGAGCTTGGAGCCACCAAGCAAGCCAACGTCTGCACACCTGAGAGATCCTGATGGTCATGGACATGGAGTGAAACTGAGCTGACCATTGCACCTCCAGGGTACTCTGCAGAACCCACATGTGAAATCTGATGAGAGGCGCTAACTGGATAGCCGCCACCATCAAGTCTAGTGCCTGCAAGCTCAAGTGGGCTGTGAGATGATCTAAATCCAGCAACTGATGGACCTGGTGCTGAATGATTTAAACACTGCATAAGGGGAAGTGCTGCAGTCTCTGACACCATGTCCAGAAAGACAGCAATAAACTCTTAGGTTCTGACATGGGGAAAGATGGGATTTGGGCAGGATGACTGTGATGTCTCGATCCTGAAAGAAACTTGAGGGTACAATCGGGGGCCATAGAGAGTTGATGCCTCGTGGGGGCCGTGAAGCGCCAATCGCCCAGGCACAGGAAGAGCTGGAAACCTTCCAGCCAGAGATGAACTGCCACCAATGCCATGCATTTACTAAACACCCAGAGGACTGGAGTGAGTCCAAAGGGCAGGGCTCTGAACTGATAGCAGTTGACCCGTAGCCAAAAGCACAAGTATCTCCAAGAGCTTCTGTTGATTCTGATATGATAGTATGCATCCTTGAGATCCACCGAGCACATCCAGTCATCCTTGCACAGAAGAGGCACAGTGGACTGAAAAGTGACCAATCGGAACTTGGACTTCTTGACTGACAGGTTCAGTTTGCGAAGGTCCAAGATGGGACGCAGGTCCTTGGTCTTCTTGGGCACCAAAAAAGAAGGGAGAGTTAGTTCCGGAACCTCATTGTCCTGTTGGGACCTCTTGGATGGCTCTTTTTTGAAGAAGGTCTTGGACCTTGAGATGGGCTAACCCCCTTTGGTGAGGTGGAATGTCCGGGAGAGAACTTTGAACTGGAGGGAGCTGAAAAAAGGGTATGAAGTAACCCCTGGAAAGGATCTTTAACACCCACTGATCTGAGATAACACTTGAACAGGTTATAGTGGGTGGAAGGAGAAACATCCCCAGACTGCCTCTAGGGCAGGACAGCTGGGCAGTGCTTCAGGAGCGCTGAGGGGGCTTCTCCGAGAAGGGTTCCCAGGAGCCCTGGTTCTGCAGACCGTCTCTTGGGCGGTGTCTACCATCAAATTCCCTACCCTGGCTGGAAGAAGAGAATTCCTAAGGAGCATCCTGGAAGGAAGACTGAAACCTGCGGAACCAAAGTTTCTTACTACCCTTCTGATTTTTGGAAAAGGATCATTGGGGTGTAGAGAACTTGATCCCCACCACTGACAGAGTCTTTCCTTCTTGCTCCCTCCGGGTCAAAGTCTATTTGATGGAGAGACCAAACAAGGTTGACCCGTCAAAAGGGGCATTAATGAAGGATGCCTTAAAGGGTTCCACAAACCCTCCAAATGGCAAGGCCCGTGCCCGCCACTCGAGGGGTAGCCTCCGCCGAATTGGAGATCAACCTCATCAAAGCATTAGTCAGGGAAGTTAGAGTGGGCAGCTTCGGTGAGACCAATTTAAAACTCTCCGGAGACAGCAACTTGGAAAGGGAAGTGGTGAGATCCGATACCAAATCCCTTCGCAGCCGGGTGAAGTATGCCATATAATTGGTTGCTCTCAGTCCAAATGTAACCGAGGCACTCACTTCACAAAACAGTCAAATCTCCTGACACTCCCTGTTCGGGGATAGACCGTGGAGCTCTGTTCAGCAAGCTCCTTTTTAGTAGCTGGAGCCACAATGATGGCATCCACAGGAACGCCCTTTCTCCAAAAGGTCTTATCCTAGAGGGGACTAGGACTGGTTCCACTGTGTCTGTCTCCTTCTATGCCCTGTTGTCGACGAGTTGCACAAGCTCGTCGACAGGGGAAGACACCCAGGTAGAAGATGGGTCTGTCCCGAAGGCCTTCAAAACACAGATTCCTCTGAAGAAGGGGGGGGTATACCAATCTCATCTTTGCTCGAGGATTTTGAGGATGTCCCCAAAGGACACTTCCTCAAACAGAAGTCTGGGCGACCCGTCTCCTTCCTCGAAATCCATGTCCTCAGTGAGGGACTCTCTAGGGGTGTCCAAGTGCCCCTTTTTTCACATCCTCTTCAGAGGAGGCACCTCCATGGTGGGCTCTGGAGAGGATTTGCAAGAAGCAGAGACCCCAAGGAGGGTAATGCCCATCTGAAGGTGGTCACAAGAGTGCTGACCCTGGAAGGATGATGACGTCTTGCCACCGAATGTCAAAAGGGGGTGGGGAGGACCTAGAGCCGAAGGAAAGGTAACTGCTCAGACAGAGAAGGTCCTCTCTACTGCCCGGAAGGCCGACGGACTGGAAGATGCCCCCCTCTCCTCCCCGTGGCCGTAGCCTCCCTTGAGGAAGGGGGGACCCCGATGCAGCACTGATGTCTCCAGATGATATTGGGCCCAAACTGTCCAGCGTGGAGACCCCCAGAGGGAGGGAACAGTCTGAAACGTCCGGGCCCATCCCCACTCCCCCGGGAACCAGCACTGACCTCGTGGGACCGAGGCACAGCCAGTTCTGAAGGCAACAGAACAGAGCCTGCCAGGGACCCTGGTGGTGTGGGAAGGGATGATATGCCACACACAGTCGGCCTCTTACAGGGAATGCTCTAATGCTGAGGATCCAAACCTGGATGGGTCAGACAAGGAGAGTGAAGTCTCATGGATGGAGAGGATCCTCCTGGCAACTGAGCAGGGTACAATAACAAGCCCAACTCGATTTGGGCCTTGAGAAAGCTCCTTATCATTCTATCCATGTCTGAGGAGAGCAAACTTCTGGAGGATTTAGAAGAGACAGAGGAATATCCTGACCTAGCTGAAAGCCTGTGGTCTCGGAAGGGAGACAAACTTGTGCACCTCGGATCCGAGCTCCTTGTCCTCGAGGGAGAAACATCAATAATAATCGGATCTGATAAAACGTCAGATCCGAAGACCTGGGTGGATCCGAAGGAGCAGTTGGCACCTTAGATGGAGCCGATGGGTGGGTCGGATCTGAAGACTGCCTGTGTCGAGTCAGATGTGAGGGCCTCATAGACTTTGAGGTCTCGGAGCTGACAGAAGGAGCAGAGGGTCTTGGGGCAGAACAGCCTGGATCCAAAGCCAAAACGTCTGGGCTCTGATGAGGGGAACTGCAATCTGAGAGCCTCGGCTTTTTGGAGGGCGAATCCCTAGAGGAAGAAGACTTCCTCTGGGGATTGGAGGGAGGCTTAGAAGGGGAACCAAAGACCAGAGGACCCCATTTGGCAAACCCCTCAAGCAGGAGCTTGTTCCTGCATTCCAGGAGAGTCCTGTGGTTTAATCTGTTACAAATATCACATTCAACCTCCAGGTGAGGCACCCCCAGGCAATAAACACACTCCTTATGTGAGTCGGAGTGGGGCATTTTCCGACTACACGAGGAGCATCTTTTAAAGCCAGAAGGCTTTTCCAGACATCACACACTCACAGAAAAAACTAACACCCACACTCTACACTGCAGGGGAAGGGGTAGAGAAGGGCAAAGAAACTACCTGCTAAAAGGGGTAGCAGAGCGAGCTAAGAAACTACAAAAATAACCTGGGGAAACAAGGGCAGGAACCCATGGGAGAGAGCTTTAAAAAGAGCTTAAAAAGCTACCGGGAGTGAAGGAAACTTAACTAGACTAAGACTAAAAGAAGACAGGAGAAAAAGGACTACCAAAAGGAAGAAAAACCCCAGAGAAAAGAGGAAAAAAATGTACTTATCTGTACTAAGGCTAGCTTGAGCTAAAGGATGCACGTTCAAGCGAAATTGCGGCAAATGAGACCTGAGGGTTGTGGGTTAGCAAGGGATTATGGGAAGGGTAGGAGCTTGAGCTCTGGATCTGTCCATTCCGTTGCCAGCTCGGATCCGAGGTCGGATCCAAGACCCAACCGTGATTAATAATGACACGGACAGCATCAGATAATTGGGTTAATCATCATCTTGATGGTGATCAGCTGCTCCAAATGTGGCATCCGCAGCTTCTTCCAGCCGTGTACTTTTATGAAAATCTGGTTTCATAAAGGAGCATTAACTTCCAGCATCTCAGAAATATTGTGGAGTAGTAGTGTCCCTAAATATCTAGATGGCATGTGACATGTAAAAGCGTAGCTCAATTTCGTTCATTACATCAGTCTAGAATAATTAACCATAAAAAGCTCTGTTTTTCACTTACTAACCTTTAAATATGAAAGGGTAAAAAAAATGTTCAGAAAGTCTACTATGTACAGAATGTCACCACAGTAGTTTTCTGACAGAATAAAGGGTGTAGTGTGTGATTCTATTACTAGGGAATGACCAGCCCCTGATGCTGGGAGAGATTCTAAGCTGCTGTGCCAAGGTATAAACTGCAATAGGAAGAGTGAGAAGGAGGATGCTAAGCAATCTTGTCAAGTACAGTCTAAAAGAAGCACAGAAGGCAAAGTTGGCCAATACAGTAACTAAAGAGAGATGATAAAAGGCTTGGAGGGCCTTAATAACTGCACAGGATTGCCAAGCACTAGGACGGCCAAGACTGGAAATACTTTTTTCTGCAGCATCTGCATGCAAGTTATAATAGCTTTTAGGTGGTCTGTACTAGATTCACCAATAACAAACCCAGGCTGATCAAGGTGTTAATTTTGTAAGAATTTCCCTACATCTAGTTGCTAAACTTTTGCAAAAAGTTTGACTTCTGTTTTTATCAGTGACAGGCCTACTTTTTTCTACTTTGTTGTCCTTGTGTGGTTCTGGCAGCACAATTATGCAGGACTACTTTAAACAGAAAGATTCTTAAAACTGAAACAATTCCTAAAATCAACTATATAGTGAGGGAGCCTAAATCTCCTACAAGTCTTTTTAGAGACCAGCCAAAAGGCCATCTGGACAGGGGCTTTTCCATATTGAGGTCCTTTTTAAAGATACTAAAATCTCTACCACTGTAAAAGGGATGCCAGGCTGTCCTTATCTTCCCCTGTTAGTTTAGGGAGGTTTAATCTCGATAGCCAGTTCCCACACTGTTCTTTATCCCAAGAGGAATCATTTACTTTGGGAGCATAAAAACCTTAATACAATCATAGAAAGTACTGCACACTGCTATGGTGTGATAATGGGCAGATCTTTCTAACTGGCTGCCCTCTTTAACTGCTTATATCTAGGATCAGATTTGCACAATTCCATGTATAAAAAAATTCTCAAACTCCCAATGAGTGCCCAAGACTGCACAGCAACAATCTGCAAATAAAACAGTGACCTTTCCTGCACAGCCAACAACAATGAAACCAACACTTCTGTACTAGTTAGTTGTTTTTTTTTTTTTTCTACTGCCTTAAACTCAAGTCTGTCTACATTTCCTGGGAAGCTCACCCACCTTGTTTTCAATACTGTTCACTTTATCATTCTTCTTAAGGAACAAGGCTTTGGCCCCAATGTATGGCAGTTTGAAATGCATTTTGTAGGACTCTTTCAGAAGAAATACCGGAAGAGTCCTTAATGGTTCTGATTTACAAATCAAGTATGTGCCCGCTTGATACATACCATTAATGATTTGTCCTGCAATACAAGTGAGTCAATCCCCCACCTCTTGGGTTGCTTTTCTTCACCCCGAAAGTCATTAAAATCTATTAAAGCACCCTCATGGTCTGTAAGGTAGCTATGTTTTAACTCAATAATATATATCTATACACACAAACACACACACATATATATTGCGTTCCACGGAATTTTGCCTGTATGTCTAACTCTTAACCTGGAGGATAGTACAGTTGTTTAAAATCTTTCCACAACAGAAGATGTCCTTCTCTTCACTCTTGCAGTATTCCTTACGTAAGGGATCTCCTGCCAAGGATAACCAAACATCTGGCCAGTATACCAAAGCCTCTTGTATTTACAAGCAATGTACATTATATGTATGCTCCCCATGCAAGCCATAGGACATAAAGGTGATGTACAGACGCAGACACTTCAGAAATCAAAAGCACAAGGAAGAGCAAAATGCCCCATAGAGACCAGGATGAGCATGTGCAACCAGGAGAAAAGAGAGACAAACTCCTTGGCCAGGAGTGCAAGGAGAACAGGCTACAGCAGAGGGAGCAAATACTGCAGCAGTGAACAGAAGGACATCTACAATTATGGTAACATTTTACGCAACTGTACTATGTCCTTCCATATCACTGTTGCAGTATTCCTTACGTAAGGGGCAGTACAAAAGCTCAACAGGAAACCTGGGGGGAGGTTGATAACATTTAAGAACCCTCAAGAAACCCATGCAGGATTATCCTGGCAAAGTACCCTAGAAATAACATCCAACTTATAATGCTCAGTGACTGTATGGTGAGAAGACCAAGTAGCAGCCTCAAGGATGGAATTGGTATCCAGCCCCTTGAAAAAAGCACCAGGGGAGGCAACAGTTTGGTAGAGTGAGACTTTGCTGAAGAGGAAATACATTTGCCATGAAAAGAATAACAAAAAGAAATAACTTTAGAAATCCAGGAAGAGATGGTCCACTTAGAAACAGTTAAACACTAAAACCTGGTATGAAAATAAACAAAAAGCTGTTCAGATTTGTGAACAACTTTAGTTTTATCCAAATAATATCAGAGCTGTCTATGCAAGTCCAAGATGTTAAGACAGCCTTCTCACTGGCAGACTGCTAAAAGGGAAAAAAAGGAAGGAAAATGATAAGACTGATTAAGGATCTACTCACTGACCATCCTAGGCATAAAGGGAGGGTTAGGTCAAAGACACATCCTGTCTCTGTGGAAAGCTAAGCAAGGTGGAACAGCCATGAGAGCCTGAAGTTCAGATACCCTCTTGGCCGAATTAAGAGCCAAAGGAATAGTAGTCTTCCAAGTACAATGGTGTAAGGAAGCTGAAGCAGCAGGCTCAAAAAGGAGCTGGAGTCAATTTTTCATGAAATAAATTGAGGTCCCAGGAAGTCAGAATAGGCTTCCTAGAAGGCCTGATATGAAGGATGCCTTTAAGAAACTGTTTGAACTGAAATCTACAGGCCAGAGGAGGATTCAACACAGACAAGCAGAAATTGCTGATAGGTGAGCTTTTACTGAAGAATATGCCAACAGTACACGGAGGAAAGCACACAAAATAAGATAGGACCAGAGAAACTTCTGCAGATAAGAGGATCCTGATGGCCAGAGAGGCACCAGACAGAAAACCTCTTCCATTTCGACAAATATGACGCCCTACTAGTGGGCTTCCTGGCCTCCTGCAGAACCTAAAGTATGACCTCAGAAAAAAATGTACCTAAAAGGGATCAAAACCTTATCACCCACAGCATCAGTTTAAGAGTGGACAAATGAGGATGGATAAGAGAACCATTGTCTTGTGTAAAATCAAGTCCAGAATTGGTCTCCAACTGCCCTCCTTCCTTGGAATCAGAAACATTCTGGAATAAAAAAAAAACACTCCTTTCTTGTGCAGGGGTACAGCATGAAGTAGTGCCCTGGGTCAAAACAGAATGAAACACCTCTAGAAAGAGAGGAAGCTGTTCTCAAGGAGGTTGAGGGATGCTCAGAAAGGAGGAAGAGATTTCCAAACCATGAAATAAGCCTGGTGGGATGATGGACAGAAACACAGTCTGTTACGATCCTTAATCAATTTGGAAGGGACAGGGAAAGAAGAAGGGACAAGGGAACTTGGCTGAGGGAAAAGGGGAGCAAATTGTCAAATAGAACCTGGCTTGTCTTGAAAAGGAGATTTCTGGGAAATGGGGATCGGTGTGGATTTAGCAGGAGGTGCACATCTAGAACCCTTTTTACCCTTGAAATTAAAGCAAGACTGTTTGCGAACAAAAGCAGATTTGGAAGGGTAATTCCTCTGAAACTTTGGAATAGGAGAAAAAAAATATGTTTCACCTCCTGCAAGGCTTTGCCCTTATCCTGAAGAGAGTGAAAAAGTTCAGCAGCAGCAGTACCACAAAGATTTTTATTATCCAAAGGTGCAGCCAATAATTTGGCCTTAATGATATCAGGTAAAGTCTGAAGATGAAACCAAGTGCAACACTGCATAACAGAAACAAATGCAGCAGCACTACAAGAGGCATCAGCTGTAACATAATTGCAACAGAGTTAATACAGTGGCAAGCAACTTGAGAGGTATAACCCAACAAGGAAAGGACCAAAGCCTTCCCCTTAGAATCAGGAAGATCAGAAATCACCTTAGAAACTTCAGAAAGGAGGGGTAAAATATACTTGGTTATACGAGTCTGGTAATTAATAACCCTTAAAGACAGGGTTGCAGCAGTATAAACCTTTTTACCCAGCCTCTCCACTGCCCTGCTATCCTTAACTGAAGGAAGGAGCTTGGTAGATGGCAACAACTTGAAGAGTTTTTGTCAGGGGAGACAGACACCACAGAAGGGTAATCAGAAGGAAATCTATACAGAAATTTACAATCATCAGGTTCTCTGTAAAATCTGTCAGGCTTCTTAGGAGCTGGGGGCTGAGAATCAGGGGCTACAGAAGCTTCTGAAAAGTATCCAGGAGGGCAGCCAGAACAAGACAAAAAACAGAAGGTTTGAGAGACTCCATCTGGTGGAGCTTATAATACCTCTTCTGGATATCAGAAACCTGAGAACAATCCACCTTAAAGAATGCCATCATGCGGGAAATAATGTCTGCAAAGCAGAGTTGCTCTGAAGTGGAATCTGGACTAACGAATCCTCTTCTTCTGAACCACAGTCCAAGGAGGAAGGGATCTGAGAGAGTAGACTAACGACTCTTCCTCCAAATCCTGATCCTCAACAGGGGAAACTTGTTCCATAGGTCTTTAAAGAGGAGGGGAAGACCAGAGAGAGACAGGCACATATATCCCTTGAGGAGGCTATAAAAAACATTAAAGAGTTAAACAACCCCTGAGTAAAATCCTGCCATTCTCTATGCAGAATCCTTACCTGCACGGGAAATACACTTGGTTTTCTGTTTCTTTTTCTGAGGGATGTCCCAACGAAAACCGTGGGAGGATTGGACCCTTATCAACACACAGTAAGTGTAGTAGGGATCTCCTCCCTTACTAAGATCTGTGGAATCCTGCTTGGTCCATCTGATGTAATTAGCTGAAATTCTTCTACAATGTCTGGAGTAGACTTCTGGAAAGCCTCCACGATCACACAAGTTGTTGGATTCATACCAGTCTCCGATGGGATCGTGGAAGAGGAATCCAAAGCAATGACCAGAAGATCATCTGGGCTTTCACTAGCCTCAACAGACACATTCATGGGAGGATGGACAGCAGTCACATCAGGCCTAAGTTTTTTGTCCTTTTTCTTGGCTGACGGCTGATCCTCAAGATGGGAAGATTCTGCCATAGCACACTAAACCAACAGCTTAAAACATTGGTTTTCAAGGTAAATAGACAAGTACTAGAGGCGACTATGCAGTGTCCTGGGGAAAATACTTGGCAGGTAGAACACTGTGCATGATAGTGGGAAGCACCCAGACAAACAAGACACTAGTCATGATGACCTTTATGGAGAATCCATCTCTCACAATGACAATTTCCCCTTCTGGATGACATGAAACCAACAACAACAACAACAAAAGAGAAAGATAAAGAAGAATCCCAACGGGGCACTGAAAAAAGGCTTGGTAACTGGCACAGAAGAAATGCATTCAGATCGACATTCAATGATGGTGTTTAGATTGGCAGCAAAGAAGTTCTGAAGTGTGAGAGTCCATACGTCACCTTTATACCCTACACCATGTGCAGGGAGCATATATATGACATACGGCACCTGTAAATACTACAGGCTTTGGTATACTGGCCAGACACTGGGCTATCCTTGGCAAGAGATCCCTTACTTAAGAAATACTGCAACGGTGGTATGGAAGGACATCTATTGATATCATGCACATCACCACATGTTAAATCAATTAGTCTCAGCCCTCCCTTCTATGCCTCATAACCAGGGAGTGTCAGATCACTGTCAGAAACTCCATCATCCCACAGTGTGAGAGTTGACAAAAACTGCTCACTCCAACCCTCCTGCTTAGTTTTTCCAGTGGTCGAGTGTTAAATGAACTCCAAAACTTCAGAAATGCTGTCAAGACTCCTTGGGTCAACTGGGTATATTATTCTCTCTGTATGATAGAGTTTTGAGTGTTCAAATTCCTCTTCACTTTGGGATTACAGCTAACTATAAAGTTGAATCTATCACCCCAGTGAAGTCATATCCATACTGCAAAGCTTGCAAACTCATTTAGTGCATTAAACAAGTAAACAGTAAGATTACACATCCCCCCAACAATGTCATGACTTTTCTCAACTATCTCCAATTCCAGCCTGCTGTGGAAAAGTACCCAGACACTTCTTTTCACAGACCAACCTAACCTACAACCTACCAGAGTACCATATATCTGCCGAAGGTACCTCACATTTCTTTTTTTTATTTTATGTAGGAACCCTACATTAGGTGAAGCAGCTTTCACATATTTAGCAAAGGCATTTCTTTACACTTTAAAGTTAATCCCTCATGTTTAAAGTTAGCTCTCAACAGCTAGGTATAACAGATGAAAACTATCCTAGTAACACTACTGAAAAAGTAAAAAACCCTATCCAAAAATTAAGGGATACTGACTCGAGATGCTAGGCAACATCACAATAATTTCTGCTAAGGGAAGTGTCTAAGTGGAAGTGTCTTAAGTTTTTTTTTTTTTAATGTGTTACACTCAGTCAAATAAAGCAATTAAATCAATAAATCAAGTGCATACAGTTTAATAAAATACAAACACTAACTGAATATATGCTGTGAACTAAACACTTGTTTTTCTCTCCTTTAACTAATGTCTAGCAGAACAAGTCTCCATACACCTAAAAGCCAAACTGTGTAAGGCATAAAAGCCTGCTTTTATCACAAGGAATTCTCTTACACTTGCTTGGCTTTGGCTTGACATTCCTCTTCTGCTTTTATTGCCAGAAAAAATGACGGGCAGACGTCTTTATCAGATCTTCTGATTGGCTGGTCTCATATATAGCCTGTAATAAACTGCAGCTGGTGGCTTGGGTCTCCCTCTTATCACCCCTTATGGTAATGTGATGTCCAAAGTCCCTCCCTCCTCTATTTCATTACTTTTGTCTGCTGTGTAACTCATTTAAGTACTTTCCTAGCCATTGTTTACCATATATCCATAATATTAAGTGCCCTCCCTGTAAACTAGTATTGCACTTAAGTAAACCTCTCTCACTACAAATTGCCACCTGCTCATTTTCCCAGAGCTCCCATCTGCTTGGCACCCTCATCACACTCTGAAGGGGGCCTGAGTTAATCCTGCTCAATCCTTGGCAGATAAGATATTCATTTTATTGTTCTGCACTTCAGTTAACTGTTTGGAGAAAGTACAGTTGTGGAAGATCTTACCAGAACAGTAGATGCCCTACCAATCACTCTTGCAGTATTCAAAAATACAGATGGGTTTTCATCATGGATGTCCGGCCAGTGTACCAAAGCATTACTTATCCCAGAGTGTGTATGTGTGACGTGTGACCTCAGTTCACGTACAACAGGGTGTAGAGGTGGATATACACACGAGAAAGAATAGTTGTGTAAAATCTTACCATAACCATAGATGTCCTTCTCTTCCATGTTGCAGTATTCTTGGTGTGGGATTTCCTGCTTTCAAGTGACCCGTACGTCTGCTCCTATACAAAAGCTTCAGCTTGACTGTTGCAGCTGCGTGGGACGTCACACGTAGGGCCATAAACCAGGGGCCTTATGTGTGATGTCTGCACGCACAATCCTCAGAACTTGAAGCTAAGCAGGCAAAGTAGATGGCCCAATAGGATAGGCTGCCAAAGGTGACATGTATAATGCCCTGGGTCTCTTCTGTAATGGAAAGAGGCATCAGGGAGCGCTTAGACTGGTAAAGTCTGTGAGGGGGAATGATGGGTGGGAAGGAATACTGCAACATGGAAAAGAAGGGCATCTATGGCTATGGTAAGATTTTACACAACTATTCTATGTCCTTCTATCCTATGTTGCAGTATTCTTGGTGTGGGAGAGTACCACAGCTTAGTTTGATGAAAGGGTGGCAGATGCAGAAGATGATTCCACAAAGTCTTGTAGGATTGCCCTGGCAAATCCTCCACGTGCTTTGGAGATTTGTTCCAGTTTGTAGTATTTGGTGAAAGTGTGTAGAGTGGACCATGTAGCTGCTTCCATAATGGAAGCAGTGTTCATGCCTTTTTGGAAGGCCTTGGAAGTGGCCACTGCTCTTGTGGAATGTGCCTTAACCCCAACTGGAGGTTTTTTTTCCGTGGTGTGAGTAGCAGAAACCGATTGCCTTTCTAATCCAGGATGCAATGGTCTGTTTGGTGACTGCCTTGCCCAAAGCCCTGGGGTGGAAAGATACAAAGAGTTGTTTGGATTTCTTTAGTCTTGCCCAGGTAAAATCTCAGTTGCCTGTGGACATCTAGGGAGTGGAGTATCCTCTCTCCTTGGTTAGTGGGACAGGGGAAAAAATTGGGTAGGTGAATGGATTGATTTAGAGACAAGTCATTGACTACCTTCGTACCTGCAGGTAAGGAGAGATCCAAAATGGGTCTCCAGGGACCATCCTTTCAAGGGACCAGGAACAGGCGGGAGTAGAATCCTTTTCCTTCTTGTCCTGTGGGAACAGGCTCTATTGTGCCTTGTTGTTGCAGGTCTGACAGAATTTGTGGAAGGAGATGGCATTGTTTTTTGGGGGGAAATGGAATGCCTTTCCAGGGGGGAATTTGTTTCTAAGATAGAAAGTATCCTTTTTGAATAATGGTTAATACCCATTGGTCTGTGGTGATTTTCTGCCAGCAGGGGAAACAGTGGGTAAGGCGAGCTGAGAGGGGCAGATGAGCAAGGTAGTCACGCATTACTGGGACCTCCCCTGTCCTGAAAGGGCTGTCTAGGCTGAGGAGGTGGGCCAGAGGGCCTGGATGAGGAATGTCTTCTAGTTCCTCTTCTGGGTCTGGAGGAGGAGGCAGCAGAATGCGGGTTACACCTAACAAAGGTAGTCTTAGCCGGGTAGTTCCTATAAAATTTGGGTATAGGGGATACGAGGAGATGTTTAATATCCTGTAACTCTTTGCTTTTTTCATGCAGATTCTTAAATAGGTCTGCAGATTGCTTTTCAAAGAGAAAGTTGTGATCCAGGGGAGCGTCCAGGATTTTGGACTTGAAGTCCTCTGGCAGATTCTGTAGTCTAAGCCAGGAATATCTCCTAAGGACAGATGCTGATGCTGCAGAATGAGCAGAAGATTCTGCAGCATTGTAGCTGCAACTCATAGAGTGTCTAACCACTTGTAGTGCTAAGGACAAATTGGAGGAAATATCCATTTTAATGGGACTGTCAGGAATTGAAGCCAGCATAGAGGTGGCTTGGAAAACTAAGTCCAGGGCATACTTGGTCATGTGTGTTTGATAATTAATGGCTCTGAAGGCCAAAGTGGAGGAAGTGTACACCTTCTTGCCTATCCTATCCATGGATTTGCTATCTTTATCTGTGGGCAATAGGGAGGCAAAAGGTAGCAACCTAGACTATTTATCAGGTGCAGTGACAATCACTGCTGGGTCTACTAAGGGTGGCTTTATGAGGAATTTTTGTTCCTCTGGCACCTTGTAGAAGCGGTCTGGGCGCTTAGGTGCAGGAGGCTGCGAGTCAGGAGTTCTAGAGGCTGCAGCAAAAGCATTCAAATATGCTGGAAGAACAGGGGGTACAGCTGAAGGGGATGGGGACTCCACTTGCAGCAGTTCAAAGTATCTTTTTTGGGTTTCTGTCATTTGGGAAGTATCCAATTTGAAACAGTCTTTCATTTTGGTGATGGTTTCACCAAATGTAATGTCTTCAGGTGGAGAATCCCCTTTCGCAGAATCTTCATCAGGAGAGTAATATTCCTTGGGAGAAGCAATTTAGGATGCATAAGAGATGGATTCATCTGAGGAAGAGTAGGTAGATTCATGTTCTTCTTCTTTCTCAAGGAAGGGAGCTATGGGAATAGAAGAAGCAGAGGTAGTCCTAGGGCTTAGCAGTGGCAATGTAGCTGGGGGTGAGGAAGAAGGCCTAAGGGCCATAAATGCCTGCATAAGAGAGGAGGTGAAGGCCTCCCAGTCTGGAGGGGCTTCAGAAGCAGGAGTAGTATGTCTGTTTTCTGCTTCTTTTTGGTTGGAGTCGGTCCAGAGCTGGGTTTGGCAGTGGCTGTATCTGAGGTCTGGATCCCAGTCGAAGGAATCCCCAAATCTGGGTCCCCCTCTACATCGACAGACGTCAATATCTTGAGAAAGCTCTGTGGACATGCCAGATGTCGGCTGTGCAGCGGCCTCCACAAGGGAGGTCGATGGAGCCGACTGATCTGCCGAACGCTCAACTCCTACATGGGTAGTTGGCGGGGAGTCGGGGTGCAAAGTGGCAGGCGATGAAGGCCTAGGCATCTTGGCCTTCTTACATGGAGGTTCTTGGGTGGCTTCCGAAGTGGGATCCCTCCTGAGAGCCAGCCGTTTGAGGCGTTGGTTTTCCAAGTAAAGGTTTAAAGCTGCCATATAGCTATGTAAGGTCTTCGGCACAAAAGATTTACAAACAGGGCAGGCATTATGGTCGTGTTCCCAGCCTAAGCAGAAAACGGATTTGTCATGGGCATCCTTATGGGGAATTTGGCGCCCGCATTGGCACTTTCCCTTTTTACCTGACATCAGATGAAAGCTACAACAACCAAGCCTAAGCAATGCGAAAGATCGGTAAAATATTAGAAAAGCAAAAACCCAACGGGTTACTTATCTATAGTCGATCTGACGTCTGGAGAGCGATCATACAATGTAAAGTCGTCTTTGGCTGAAAAGCTCTGAGGATTGTGCATGCAGACATCACACATAAGGTCCCTGGTTTATGGCCCTACTTGTGACGTTCTACGCAGCTGCAACAGCTAAGCTGAAGCTTTTGTATAGGAGCCGACGTACGGGTCGCCTGAAGGCAAGAAATCCCACACCAAGAATACTGCAACATAGGAATAGAAGGACATCTTCATACTATCTCTAAACCAGCAGCCTGAATACAACTGAGAAAAGAAACTGGTCAGCTAGAAGGGGTGTAACTGGAATAAGTAGGAAATTCCACCAAGAAGAGATATATGTATAATCTTCAAGCAAGTGAGAAGAGGGGAAGGATGGACTGCAACAGTGATCAGTGGGACATCTACTGTTATGGTCTGTTTTACACAGCTACATTATGTCCTAACTGAAATCACTGTTTCAGTACTCATAACAGATGGGTGATTCCAGAGCTGAAGACAGAAGAGAAAGGTGGGATGGATGACTACAGGGAAGATGCACTGTTCAAAAGACTGGAGAGGACTGATCTGACAAAGACAGCTCCAGACCTGGAGAAGGCATCAATTCTGCTTGGTGAAGGTGTGCAGAGAGGACCAAGTGGCAGTTTACAAGATGGACCTAGCATCAACAGTCTTGTGGAAGGCACCAGAAGAGGCAACTGCTGAAGTGGAGGGTACTTCAGGGTAGGAAGACAAAGATTTACCATGTTGTAAGTAAAAGAAAGAAATGGTCTTTAATATCCAAGATGCAACAGTTTGCTTTGAGACTGGTTGATCCAGCTTGGCATCAATGAAACAAACACATTGTTGGTCAGTTTTTCTGTCTTTGATTTGTCCAAGTAGAACCTCAGCTGCCTGTGAATGTCCAGAGTGTGTAGATTCTTCTCCCCATATTTTGGGTACTGGGAAAGAAGGTAGGTAGGTGAATGGGTTGAAAAAGAGAGGTCATTCAATACCTTAGGCATGAAAGGAGGATTGGTCTTAAGCGTTACCCTGTCCCTGTGGAAAATAAGAAAGGGAGGAGTAGCCATGAGTGCCTTGAGTTCAGACACTCTATCCGCAGAGGGCAGAGCTAGTAGGTTGTCAGTTTTCCATGTGTAGATCTTTATGAAGACAGATGCTTCAGGCATAAAAGGGGATAAAGTAAGCTTTTCCAGAAAAAATATTAAGATCCTGTGGTGGAGTAATTGATTTTCTTGGAGACTTAAGATGCAAAACTCCTTTCAGAAAGAGCTTGACCTCTGTCCTGGACATGAAAAGAGGATCAAGAGGTAAACAGGCACTAATGGCTGACAAACAGGCTTTAGTAAAACTAGTAAGCTTAAACAGAATGCAGAAGCTCACAGAGATCGTGAAGTACAATGGGGACACCCCAGATTAGAGTGGTTAAAGTCTGCGTTTGTGCCACCACACAGAGAATCTTTTCCACTACGCTGTATATGATTTTCTGGTAGTAGGTTTCCTGGCTTCCTGTAAAACCTGTACCACATCCTCTGAAAATAGTATATTTTCTGGGTCAGAACCCAATCAGCCACAAAGTGAGACAGGGATCTACAAGCTAATCTTTCTGTTGGGTGATTAGTTGTGGTTGTACTGGAATTTTCCAGTAGTCTCCTTTCAAGAAATGGAGTAGGATGGGCAACAAATGCTATCTTGGCCAGAAAAAGAGACAAGCAGCAGCAATTTTGGTGCATCCTTTTGGATTTTTAAGTAGGACCCTTGGATTAAGTGGTAGTGAAGTGTAGGCATATTGGAACCTGTCCACTGGAAGGAGATGCTGTCTGCGTTCCAGGCTAAAAAAGATGGGCTACTGGTGCAGAACAGAGGGAGTGGGTAATGCTCTGGAGATGCAAAGAGGTCTATCTGAGGTGTGCCTCACTGGTGTATGATTTCTTAGACCTGTCTATTCAGGGTTCATTAAGTGGGGTCCACCAACATATGCTCTACAGAGGGAATATAAGCTGCTGTGAGGGCCAAATTCATGGCCAGTTGCCAAAAATCCTGTGCTAAACTGCACAGTGGATAGGACCTTGTGCCTCCTTCTTTGTTTATAGATCACATCACTAAGGTGTTGTCTGTGTACAACAGAAGAGTGTCTAGACACAAGTCTACACAGCTTGCAGAAGGGCCCTCATTTCTTTCAGGTTGATCAGGAGAGGGGAGGGCCATTTCCCCTATACTTTGTGGGATACTGTTGATGCCCCCCCAAGCCTTGCCTGAAGCATCAGTGTGGAGAATTTGGTTGAGAGGAAGGCCCAGGTTGAGAGAAACCTGTTTCTCCCACCAGAGAAACTACTTTCTTGATTCAGGGCAGCAGAGGGATTAGGGTATTCAAGGGATGTGAGTGCTGGGACCACACTGATTTCAAGTTCACTGAATTTTCCTCATACATTGCTTGATCAGTGCAATAATAAAGATGAGTGCAGCCATGAGCCTGAGAGCCCTTGCAGTGCAATGAGCAAGGAATTAATGGACATGCTGCACCTCAGAAAATCCAAATCCCATCGCGCTACACACTCGAGGGACTTAAACCTCAGCATTGAAATAAATAGGACATGTTGGAGGGACAGATTCATAACCCAGAGGCTCCCTTCACTCTGGAATAAAATCCCAGTCCAGGTTAGGCAGAGTCCCTCATTGACTCTCTTCAAGAGGAATCTTGATGAGTGGATGGGAGATCGTAGGTTTAACCCGGGTATCACTTCTGTGTCACTGTTAGACAGAAGCGCAGTATACTAACCTCGAAAAAGGGCATAGCAAAATTAATTTAAAATGGGTGGCGAAAGCCATACACACTCTGGCTAGGCTTATAAATGCCCTAGGGCAGATAGCCTAGTATGAACCTATGAACCTATGAGTAGGGGGTTTGGAAGAAGTTTACCAGGCCTTGGACTTTTTCCTGAGGAAGAAAGGCCTGCATTCTGCTTGTGTCTAGTCTGCAACCCAGGAAGATTAGGTCCTGAGTGAAATGAGATTTTTTGAAACCGATGGTGAATCCCAGATTGGTTAGGAATCATACCGTAAAGTGTAGATGCTCAAGAAGAGTGTTTGTGGACAGGGGCAGAATCAACGGGTTGTCTACGTAAGGGAAACTCAGGGCCAGAATCAATGGGTTACCCAGGTAAGGGAAACTCTGAATTCCCAGAGTGTGTGTCAGGAAGCCACCAGTGAGGCTGGTCACTTTGTAAAGACTCTTGGAGCAATAGAAAGATCAAAAGGTAAAGCAGTAAACTGAAAATGTGATATGCTAGAGAAGAACCTGAGGAATTTCCTGCAAAAAGGAAGAATGGGGATGTGAAGATAGTTACCCTTGAGATCCAAGAACTCCAGAAAAGCCTGAGCAAGAATGAGGGACAGGAGGGCGTGAAGAGACTTTCAGGAATGTGTTTAGCAAGGAAAGATCCAGGATGGGCTTCCACTGTCCCTCCTTCCTTGTACATGAAAGATCCTGAAAAAAAAAACTTTTCCTATAAACTGCAAAGATTCTTTTTCTAGGTTTCCTGTGCTAGTAAGTCCTGAACAATGGGACTGAGCAAAGGAAGCTGGTTTTGAGGTGGAAGAGGAAGCCCTTTTAGAGGGGGGGGGCACCTTCCCCATGACATGGCATCGCCTTCTTTGATAATGGACAAGGCCCATTTGTCTGTAATTAATGCCTCCCGGAAAGGAAAAGAGATGGTCTTTTTGATATGGGAGTACAGGTGTTTTGTTTCCAAAGGGTGGCCTCTCTGAAGGGGAATCCCACTATTACTTTTCAGAAAATCTTTTCCTAGGCACTTTCATTGTTTGTGAGAGGGCCTAGGATCTCTCTTAACAAAGGAACTGGATTTAGCAGTATAATTCCTATGGTATCTAGGGACTGTAGAAAGAAATATCTGGCTGCAGTCTTTCATTGTCTTGCCCTATTATTGCAGGGTTTTGAAAAGACTGGCAACCTGTGTTCCAAACAAAGATTCATTGTGCAAAGCAGAATCCAAGATTTTAGATTTTAGGCCTTCAGGGATGGGCTGACCCTGAAGCCATGCATATTGTCTGATCGATGAGCCTATGGCAGCAGCCCTGGACATGGCATTCACCACATCATAGCTGCTTTTGATGCTGTGTCGGCCTAACTGTATAGCTTGAGACACAAGGGACTGCATTTGCTGTTTAGAGTCTGCTGTCTGAGGTTCTGTCATGACCTTATGCAGAGATTATAGCACAGAGAGCAGGTATTTAGTCATTTGTGTTTGATAATTAATAGCTCTGAATGTTAAAACTAGAGGAGGTGTAGACTTTCTCACCCCACCTATCCATGGCCCTGCTGTCCTTGTCTGTGGGGAGAACATTAGCAGTGGGGAGACGGTTTGATAGCTTAACCTGAGGAGACAGAATCTGCAGCAGGGTCAGCCAAAGGATTTTTATACAAGTATTTAAGCTCATCAGGGACCTTATAAAATCTGTCTGGTCTTTTAGGAGCAGGTGTTGAGAACCAGGTGTTAAGGAAGCAGAGGGAAAGCTGTCCTGATAAGTCTCCAGGAGTTGGGGGACTGGTGAAGTGGCCAGAGTGCCCATCTCCAGAAGACCGTAGTATCTTTTTTTTTACACCTCAGATTTGCCTTGATTGCCATACAAAGTGTCACATCGCGCTCTGAATAGTTTGTTCAAAGGAGCCCTCTTCCAAGGGAGAATCAGGAGAAAGGGAGTCTTCTTCATCCTAGGAGACCTGTTCAGGAGAGGGAAGTTGCAAAGAGTAATGCAGAGAATGATCAGATTCTAGCTGTGGTTCCTCTTCAGTGAAGGAAGAGTCTGAAGAATGCTTTTGTGGCATGGCTTACATTAGTTGGGTCACAAAAGGAGGAGGCTTCAGGTCCATGACTGCTTTAAATAAACTCTGAGAGACGTCCATGGACAATCTGCCCCTGCGAGTTAGTGCATGCATGTGTGCGCCTTCTGTGGAAGGTTGGGCGCCGGGCTGGCAACATTACACTGTAAAAACTCCACTGACATTCATGAGCGGACAGGTGATCCGCTGTGGCGACCCCTAACCGGGAAAAGCCAAAATAAGAAGTCCATCTATTGTTTTCCCTCTGGAAAATGCAGGAGATGTCACATGCTTTTTTTTTTGGGGGGGGGGGGGTTGATATTCACCTGTACAAGGCTCGGAGGTTCAGAGCACTGTCTCATTTCAATCAGCGTACCAGGTACTAGGATCTGAAGAATTCTGTGCAGGCACTCTGAGATAATAAGAGTGAGTCTGTATGAGCTATCTGCAGTCTGCAAGGCCTCTGAGGCCATACCTGACCTCTGAAGGGTTCTCCATAGCAGGCACCTGAGAGGTAATCTGACATATCGTGGAATCAACCACAGCAGTGGGTACGTTTGACTCCGAGATGTTGGACTGCAACTCATCTCGGAGTCTCTCGAGTTTCTTCTTAGGGTGAGGGGGTGACATCAGAAGCCGAAGTGTCTGCCATCAGAATGAACTAGGCATTTCAATCGCTAAACTTCAAGGAAGGTATTGAGAGAAAAGTTTCAACTGAAGGTCTTATGGGCAAATGACTGACACATGGAGCAGGATTTTTACTCATGTTCCAGCCTATGCAAAAAAGGCACTTAGTGTGCACGTCCTTGCATGGGATCTGCCTACTGCACCCACACTATCCCTCCTAGCTGACATCCAACAAATTTAAAGCACAGTTTAAGAAAAAAGAAAGGAAGGTTCCTCAATGGGGGCACTTATCTGACAATGATTAAGCGAAGCAACGGTGCCAACGACCAAACATATCTGACAATGATTAAGCGAAGCAACGGTGCCAACGACCAAACATGGATCAGTCCAATAGGTGCATAACCTGTGTTCAGGCTGGTGGCAAGATAGTCTGGGGAACTCATGCATACATCAGACTTTACACATCAATGCACAAACTGAGGTTACACGTGGGACGGACACCCTCAGGAAGGCAAAGCTTTGGTACCCTTGCCAGACATCAGCGACGAAAACCCATTCGTTAGGAATATTGCAACAGTGATTTCAGCTAGGACATCCACTGCTTTATTTGTTGATTTTGCCTTAAAATCATTCTAAAGGTCCCTAAAACTTGAAATTTCTCTGTCAAGGTAGTTTAAGTTAAGTTGTTTTTGTTGTAGCATTGCACTCGCAAGCAATCTTTCTTGGCGTTGTTACATCATGAGGTTAGCAGTGCCCTGTATAAACACAAACACCATAAAGGAAATGTTATCTATAAAACTACCCTTAGAACTGAAACCTGTAACTTAATGCGTCTAAAACAAAGTCACTGTACAAAGAGAAGCTTACAGCAACTAGTTTACACATTAAACAGCACTACTATCAGATCTTAGCACTACATAACCTGGTCTAGTGTCAAACCCAAGAGTCCACCCAAGGAGACCTCTGTATACTCCAATCCACAACCTACAGTAGTTCACAGGCCCAGGCAACAAGGATATGCAATTTCCAAATGTCTTCATAGCCAGCTTGGTAGACATGGGCTTCCTGAGACAATGTAGCAATCGTCTCATGTTCACAGACAACCACTTAACCCTTAAAAAAAAAAAAAAACCCACAGTATCAAAGAGATGCACATACACAATTTTACTAGAGGAAAAAAAGCTCATATATAAAAAGGTTGCCAAGCACGTGTGTGCACACACGCATGCACACACACACAGAGTCCACCATAGACCAACTTATGCTGAGGCACTAAAAAGCAATTTTTTCCTAAGATGAAATGCATCCTAAGTCTACAAACAGCAATGCCTATTATCAGCAATCTCTAAAGCACTCACCAAAAGCTACATCAAAAACATGCTTATGCTCAATGGAGTCTCATAAGGCAAGCAAACACATTACCCAGGACTCTTGTCATAGAGAGCTCCATTGTACAACATGCAGAAGCCTCACTCACCAGACTCAGCAAGGAGAAGACAATGGTTAGTTGCTTATCTGAAGCCAGTATCCGTCAAGTTACGCATGCACTCGGGTCACTACATCACAGCTACCAGTATGATTCCTTTATAGTCCATGTGGGTGTTGATGAATACAGACTTACTTTCCTGGACTATAAGAAGAGAAATATTGTTGATTGCTCTAAATGTGCGCCTCAGACAGGTATGTGCCTTGCATTCAGCAGCATTCTACCTTCACCAAGGATGAATACACAATACGAACAAAAGATGACTAACTCCAATAATTAGTTTAGTTTCTGGTGTCTTCTCAGAAGGATTCAATTGTCAGCATGGGAGAACATAGTTGAACTACAGAGTCTGCACCTGTCTCCTCTAGGCATCCAAATATTGGCTAAAATTTCATACACCCCCCCCCCCCCCTTGCAGCCTTTTTTACACTTTGCCAAATTGACAAACCTACCGACCCAGCAAATAAAACTCAAAGAAACCTAAAGGTGTTACTGCTCAGTGCTAGGAACCTAAACAAGAAATTCCACACCCTATAAACTCTCCTTTCTCTAGAAAATAAATATATGACTTTAAATCCACAGAAAGTACTCCGGCAGTGCAAGGCTTTAGTGCCTTCTACACTTCCATACATTGCCTCATACTCACAGCCACAACAATTCCTGGACTTTAACACAAACACACTTGACCAGATAGTGCACACACCCACCAAAGGTTCAAACATACTGGACCTGGCACTCACCAATATGAGAGAGTGCTGCACTACTCCCCCACACCACATACTCAATGGTGAGGTTGGATCACAAAGCTCTCTACTTCAAAATAAAATTTACCCGAGTAACCACAGCAAACCTGCACAAGGAACTATTCCAAAACAAAATACATCCTATTCAGCATTATTTTGCCAAAAATCAGTGCCCCACCCAACCTATGCAGAACTGTTCACGGAGGCTATATAGCTGCTGCTGTACCTACTTGAAGTAAACCCAAAACAAACTACAGTGGTGGTGTCCTAACCTTAACAGAGTATATAACAAAAGGGAAAAAAAACATGGCTAAACTCAGGAAGATCAACGCCCATAATGATAGGAGCTCTCTAATTAAACTAAACAGGAACATAAGAGGACTAATCAAGTCCAATAAGGACAATTATGAAGTTAATGCAGCTTCACAGGCTACAGACAACCCCAAGGCATTCTACAGCTATGTACAAAACCTCAAATGCAGCACATGAGTGTGCTGAACTTTTGGTTAATGTTGAAACCTTTAATGTGCACAGCAACACACCAAATTTGCTGGGTGACAAATTCAGCTCAAACTTCATCTCTCACCACCCCCCCCCCCCACTCTAAGAAAGACACCAAGGCAATGGATGAGGGGAAAACAGTGCATACTGCGAAGCTGGACCTGGCTAAGGTATTTGATACAATACCCCACTCAGGTATAGCTGACAAACTCAACGAACTGGGCATAAACCCCTACATAACTTTCTGGACTGCCAGCTGGCTCACAGACAGGATCCCAGGAAGTCAGGATTGGTGAGACCACCTCCACTAAGAGGATGGTCACCAGTGGGGTACCTCAGGACCCCATGCTGGGACCGCTCCTATATGGCATCTACTTCAATACGGTAAAGGCTAATATCAAGGGCCTTTGGCTGACCAAGTTCGTGGTTGACTGCAAATTGGGAGCTATCATAGATTCTCCCTACAACACAAACATCTTACAAGAGGATCTAACACAGACACATGACTGGTGCCAAAGTCACATATTAAACTCAATGCCCATAAATGCATTACAGTGCCTTTTGGAAAAGCTGCCACCCAGGCTAATTACTCCATCGATAAGACACTTTTGAAAACCTTACTCTGGTGCAGATTACTTCAACCGTTACCAAGAAAAATAACTTGCAAAGCATGATCTCATCTTTCGGACATTTCGATCGTGTCTGAAACGAGTAACACAAGACAAATGATTCAGAAACTGCTGTAGTAGGCTGCAGCATTCTGCACTCTGACAGAAAACAAAGAAGATGGTTTTGGTGGGGGGGCACTGTTTCACTGACCCAACTTCTCATTTCTTAAATGATATGTAAATTCTCCACTGCAAACACAGGTAGTTAATTCTTATTTGGCTTAAAAAAACAAAGTCCTATTACTCTCTGTTGCCTGTATCTACATTCCTACCACCGGTTTTGCTTCAGTTGCTAAGAAATATTTTGCAAAGGCTTACTTTCAAGTTAAGGCCAAGTTCACTGTATTAGATGATCTGAACATGGACAAAGGAGCTAAAATAGATGAAAAGCAAAAATAAAAATTATGCACTTATCATAACGATGCAGCTGTGTTATCTGTTTTCATCCTTCTTCAACCCTTGGGTTTCAGATCCAACCTTGGATCTGACTTAGTCCACTTCTCAAACTTTGGATCCACAGCTCAAGCTCCTCCCCTTACATGTAATCCTCTCCCAAGCCCCCAGATTACCTCAGATTGCGTTTGCTCCCTTGATATCAACATAAAGAAAGAAAACAATTCCATAAATGTTTAGAAACATGGCAGGAAAAGTATCTGGAGCTAAGAGCAGGAAAGAGTACAAAGGAAATACCTTCAGGTGAAACCAGGAGACCATATGAATATCTTCTTCCAGTAGAAGGGAGAATGAGAGATGGTAGGTAGAGGAAGGATGAAAACAGACAACACAGATGTATCTGATGTTGTCTTTCTCATCCATTCCTCAACCTCAGGGACAAAATCCCCAGCTTGTATCAACCTAGTAAGGTCTCAAGGAAGGATATTCTGGAGTACAGCAGAACCAAACGCTGCTCTCTTTCTAGAGAGTATGTCCAACTTGTAATGAGCTAAGAAGGTATGAGCACTGCACCAAGTAGCAGCAGCACAAATATCATCTACAGAAGTTCTGGATAAGAAAACGAAAGAAGTGGAGACCGACATTGTGGAACGAGTTTGTGGTGGTCTTGGAAAAGATGAACCCTTGTGTTTATAAACATATGAAATGCATCCAGTGAGCCATTGTGCTAATGTAACTTTAGACACAGATTGTCCCAAATTAGTTTGGAAAATAAAACAAATAATTGGTACAATTTCCTTAAAGATTTTTCTTTGTGGAGCTAAAATCTCAGCTGTCTGTGTATATCCAATAAAAAAAACATATATTCCCCTTTATTGGAGGATCTTGGGAATTACACTAGTAAATTAACGGACTGGTTAAGGGCAAATTCAAAAGCAACTTTTGGAAGAAAAGACAGGTTGGTTAGAAGAGAAACGCTTTTTATGAAAGATGATATAAGATGGCTGTCGAGTTAAGTCTGAAGTTCTGAAGCTCTTCTAGAAGATCTAATGGCAACTAAAAAATGATTTTCCAGGACATTTTTAAATCAACCTTTGTTTTGTTGTAGGTTCAAATGTAGACCAAGTTAAGGCCTGGAGAATAACTGTCAGATCTCGAGTAGGACCCTTAATCAGTGGCCTGAGCAAAAAAGTATCCTTAAGGAAGGCCTTACGTAACCTAAGGGAAGCCAATAACAAATGAGCTTTGCCTACATGAAAACTGAAAATTGCAGCCAGCTGCACTCTGTAGAGTAACTTGCTCTATTATGAAAAATGGAGGCTAGGAATTCTAAAACTGCTGGAATGGGTGCTGAAAATGGGTCTAGACTTCTCTATTTAGCCCAGATAGAGAATCATTTCCATTTGTTCTTGTATTTCTTCCTAGTGGAGCCTTTTTGAGAAGGAAGGATGTGTAAAACTTGGGAAGAAAGCCTAGACTGTCTAGCCATCATTGGAAGTGGAGAAACCACGAGGTCAACCTCAGGGTTTGTATGCCTGGTTGAGGTAACCTGGAGAGGTGAGACAGAAGGGGATCCAGAACCCAAGGAGGGCATATCAGATGAGGCCAGAGGAAAGGGAAAGTACAGTTGTGTACACTTACCATAAATGTACATGTTCCAAGTGTATTCACTGTTGCAGTCATCACCTGTGGGTTATCCCTGCTGTGGTAGCCCTCGGCCGGCCCGAATATCAGAGTCAATTTTTTTTTGCATTGGCTGCAGTCGCCTGTAGCGTGACGTCAGATCATCAGTGGTATAAAGCAAGGCAGCCAACATCATTACATCAGTTTTTCTTGCCCTAACCCGTCAGAAGCACAAGGAAATAAGGAAAGGTGGTCCTGGTGGCCAAAAGCCATGGTGGGAAGCTTATGTCCCCCCTAGGGGAAGATGCTATATGGGGGATGGAGGGAGGGAAACCAGGACTGCAACAGTGAATACACTTGAACATCTACATTTATGGTAAGTGTACACAACTGTACCATGTTCGTCATGTTTCACTGTTGCAGTCATCACCTGTGGGAGGATTCCCAAAGCTGAGGAGAGGGGTGGAAGGAAAGGTTAGAGTCCTAGGCATGGGTCAGCAGGCCTTGCAGAACTGCAGAAGCAAACCCTACCCTAGACTAAGAAAAAAGAGGTAGGTGGTAATGCTTTGTATAGGTATGGACAGAGGTTCAGGTGGCAGGTTCCAAGATGTCACTGGTGGGGACCTATGAGGAAGGCTGTGGAAAGTACAGTTGTGTACACTTACCATAAATGTAGATGTTCGAGTGTCTTCACTGTTGCAGTCATCACTGTAGGGTTCTCCCCTGCCGGCAGGCAGTCCTCGGTCGGCCAGAATCCCAAAGTCTGGGTCCGGCGTCGGCTGCTCAGCCAAGCTCCCTGACGTCAGTGCGCCAGGAGTACAAAGCTGGCAGCCGACGCCATGTTCTCCAGTTTTTCTTGCCCCAGATGTCAGGTGTCCAAAAATGAGTCTAACCCCATACCCTTTGCAAATACACCTCAGAAGAAGGGTGAAGTAGGGAAACCACACAAAAGAAAGAGTAAGAGGGGACAGGAGGGAGGGTAACCCAGACTGCAACAGTGAAGACACTCGAACATCTACATTTATAGTAAGTGTACACAACTGTACTATGTTCATCATGTTTCACTGCTGCAGTCATCACTGTCGGGTTGAATCCCAAAGCAGAAGAAAAGGGAGGTGGTCATAAAGTAGAGGGGGCGGCTAGAAGGCCCTGCAAGACTGCAGAAGCAAAGCCTGCCCTAGACTTACAGAAGAGAGGTAGATTGTAGTGCTTAGAAAAAGTATGCACCGAACTCCAAGTTGCAGCTTCCAAAATGTCTTTGGTAGGTACTCCCCTGAGGAAGGCAGCTGCAGTAGCAGCAGCCCTGGTAGAGTGAGTCCTAATACTTCCTGGGATTTGCATTCCATGGTGAGAGTAACAAAATCTGATTCCATGGGCGATCATTTAGAAATGGTCTATTTTGAAATGGCTTTGCCTTGGGAATTTGAAGCATAAGAAACAAACAATTGCTCTGTTTTCCTGATGTTTTTGGTTCTATCCAGGTAAAAACGAAGTTGTCTGTGTACATCCAAGGAATGCAAGATCCTTTCCCCCCTATTTTGAGGATTGGTGAAAAAGGTTGGCAGGTGAATAGTTTGATTTAAAGCCACTTTGGAAAACACCTTAGGCATGAAAGTAGGATTAGTCCTTAAAGACACCCTGTCTTGGTGAAAAATAATGTAAGGTTCCACAGTCATGAGTGCTTGCAACTCCGAAACTCTCCTGGCTGAAGTCAAAGCTAACAGGATGGCTGTCTTCCATGATAAAAACTTGATGTCAGATGTGGCAGCAGGCTCAAAAGGAGGTAGAGTGAGTTTTTCCAAAACATAGTTGAGATCCCAGGCAGGAATGGGTGGTGATCTAGGGGGCCTTAAATTCTTAGCTCCTCTGAGAAACTGTCTCATGAGTTGGTGGGAAAAGATTGGAGGGTCTGTATTATAATGAGCAGAGATAGCTGAGGCATGTATCTTTATGGAAGAGAAGGAGAGACCCTTATGTAACAGGTCTGTCAGGTATAGTAAAATCAGAGGAATATTAGGAGTAAGAGGATCCGAATCCTGATAATGCATCCAGGTGCAAAATCTTTTCCATTTTCCTGCATAAGATTTTCTAGTGCTAGGGTGTCTGGCTTCTAAAATGACATCCATAACCTGTTTGGGAAGGAGAGTATTAATCATAGACCCTGAATTAGCCAGGCTGCCAGGCTGAGAGTTTTGACATGAGAGTGCAGAACCTGACCCTGGTATTGGGACAAAAGATTTGGAGTCTGAGGTAAAACACAAGGGGGGGTCCTGTGAAAGATTCCTCAGTGTTGGGTACCAAAATTGTCGAGGCCAATTTGGGGCCAGTAAAATTATCATCATGGGCTTGTCCTGCTTGATCTTTAATAACACCCATGGAAGAAGAGGTAGAGGTGGGAAGGCATACCCCGAGAGGTTTCTCCAACTGAATGATAGTGCATCCACTTTCCATGCTAGCTCGTGGAATGTCCTTGTGCAAAAAATCCGTAATTGATGGTTGAGGGGGGATGCAAAAAGATCTATGTGCGGGCAGCCCCAGACTGCTGTAATCATCTTGAATATTTCGGTGTCCAGCATCCATTCGTGTGGGTCTGACAGGTTCCTGCTCAGACTGTCTGCCAGAATGTTTTGTTTCCATGGTAGGAACTGAGCTTGTAGGTCCACTTTGCAAGCTTGAGCTGTGTTCCACAGAGTCATGGCTAGTCTGCAAAGGGGGTAGGAGTGTGAACCCCCTTGCTTGTTTATGTACCACATAACTGTGGTGTTGTCTGTCCATATCAGTAGTTGTCCTGGTTGTAAAATATCCCTGAAGGCCAAGAGAGAGTTCTGAACAGCTAACATTTCCTTTAAATTGATATGCAGGTGCTTCTGATCCTTTGTCCAAAAGCCTTGCAGACATTTTCCCTGCAAATGGGCTCCCCATGCGTAATCTGAGGCGTCCGTGGTTAGTATCTGGCTGGCTGGAGGCAGACTGAAGGCTTTCCCTTTGTTGTGAATACATGCCTTGGTCCACCAAAGGAATTCCTTTTGTAGACAAGGCAGGACGGTGATCTGTGTGTCTAGACTGTGGCAATGCTGGGACCATACACTTTTTAGGTACCACTGTATTTTCCTCATATGTAGTCTTGTATATGGTATGAGAAGGATGCAGGAGGCCATGTAACCCAATGCCTGCAGGAATTTCCTTGCAGATAGCGGAGTTAATGACGCCAAGGTTTTGAAAGTTGAAGCCAGCTGTAATTGTTTTTCGGATGTCAGAAATGCCATCTGGGTTGTTGTGTTTAGAAGAGCACCCAGAAAAGTTATCTGTTGTGAGGGTGTCAAATTTGACTTTTTTATGTTCACAGTGAATCCCAGGAACTTGAGAAGATTCTGAACAAATTCTAGATGCTGGAGTAAGACATCCTTGCTGTCTGCTTGAATAAGACAGTCGTCCAGATAAGGGTAAATTTGAATTCCCTTGAGTCTGCAATAAGCTACTACTGGTGCCAGGCATTTGGTGAAGACCCTGGGCGCAGTAGACAATCCAAAGGGCAGCGCAGAGAATTGGTAATGCCTCGAGCCGGCCTTGAACCGGAGGTATTTTCTGCACTCCTGTCTGATAGGAATGTGTAAGTAAGCCTCCTTTAAATCCAATGTTACCATCCATGCATTTTTGCTCAACATTGGCAGTAGCTGCTTCAGAGTAAGCATCTTGAATTTTGGTATCTCCAGGAAAGTGTTCAAGACTGACAGATCCAGGATGGGTCTCCATGAAGTTTGCTTTCTGGGGACTAGAAAGAGCCTTGAGTAAAAACCTTGCCCCATTTCTGAAAGTGGAACCAGTTCTATGGCCCTCATAGCCATGAGGGCTTCCACCTGGTTTAAGGCCTCTGACCATTGGTGTCTTGGTAGGTCCGGCCATCCGTTTGGTCTTGGTAGGGTATGAAAGTGGAATTTGTAACCTCTTGAATCCACATCCAGAACCCACTTGTCTTGGGTTATGCAAGTCCAATTTAGGTGAAAAAGAGAGAGTTTTCCTCTGAGAGGGGCTTCCTGGAAAGAAGTTCCTGCAGCCCAGCAGGGGGAATCATTGAGCCTGCTTTCTATGAGTTTGAGGCCTGTCCTCTCCACCCCTAGGGGTGGAAGCAGTCCACTGTCTTGGTCTGTAGGAGGTCTGCGTTTGGGGCCTTCCTCTGGAGCGTCTATATCTACCCCTCTGAGGCCTGTCTGAATAGGGAAAGGACCAATTTTTTGTTGGCCAATTCCTACTAAATTCTGGGGGGCTGTACTTGTAAGAAATCCTTAACCGTTTGCATGGATTTTGCCTTATCCTCCATTTTCTTTATCACCTCTTCAGCCTTAGATCCAAACAAAACATTATGCTGAACAGGTGCATCCAGTAACTTAGCTTTCACTTGATCAGGCAAGTTTTGTTCCTTTAACCAAGCATGTCTTCTAATGACTGTGCCAGAGGCAGCAGCCCTACAAGAAGCCTCCAAGGCATCAAAACCACAGTGTAAACCATGCTTCCCTACATGTTCAGTGGCATGCATTAAGTCATATAGTTCCTTATCATCTGCACAGGCGGAAATGGAAGCTAGCTTTTGTTTCATAACAGACAATAGAAATTGCTGGTATTTTAGCATATGAAATTGACAGTTTAAAGCCCTAATTGATAAAGTTGCAGAAGTGTACACTTTTTTGCCCCATCTCTCTAAAGCTCTGGAATCCTTATCTGTCAGAATGGGTTTTTTAGCAGAAGCTGCCTTAACCCCCTTAGGGCCCTGAGAAATGGTTTCAGGATCAGCAGTAGGATTCTTGAATAGGAACTGGTGAGAATCAAGGACCCTATAATATCTGTCTGGCTTAGCAGGAGCTGGAGGAAAAGAGTCAGGAGTTAAGTTAGCCTCCGAAAAAGCATCATCCACAATATCCAAAATAGGAGGAATAGCCACGGGTTTATGTTGGGGAAGAAGAAAATCCCTTGGTCTTATCTTAGATTCCGAGTACTCCTGTCCTTCCCAGTGAAAATGTTCCCTCATTTCATGTAAAGTTTCCCCAAATGAAAAATCCTCAGGCGGAGAAGCTGAAGGAATGGATTCCTCAGCATCAGAATCCTCATAAGGAGGGAAAGAGTAATCCTGGTCAGAGGAAGACACTGAAGAAATAGATGCCTGATCAGAAGAGTCATAATCCAATTCCTGCCTTGGCCTTTTATCTGGTGGGGGATGTGAACCCCTAATCATGGTAAGTAAGTCCTCCGCCATCTTAAGTAACTGTTTCTGGGATTTGGGTCCCGGATCAGAAGAGGCCTGGGCTGAAGTCTTAGATTTGGAAGGAGTCTTTGCCTTTATCAGAAGCTGTGTAGACCTGAAAACCCCCTCGGAAGCCGGTACCTGCACAGCGGCTCCGGACCCAACCGAGGGAGCATTGTCCGAAGGTCCTGCAGCTGAAGTACTCAAAGGCCTAGTTGGCTCCTCGTGGGAGTCCGTTTCGGCAATCGGTTCTGAAATGGCCGACGACAGGGGCTGCGAAAGCGCCTCACTGACGACGGCCGAACCAGAAGCTGGCTCTGCTTGTAAAATGTCGTCTGTTTTGGACCTCGGAGGCCTGTGTTTATCCTTGCGTCGTTTGTGAACTCCGGAAGTCGGAAGCATGTCTGACGACATTTTTGTAATTAAATCGCCTACCGAAATAATGAAATGCAAAATCGTACCTTCGCTTAATCGTACGTTGGTTAAATCTAGCACAAAACCGACAACTAGTTACGTCGTGGTCAGGGCCTAAGCAAGGAATACAGTAAGAATGGAAATCCTTATGAGGTATTTGCTTCCCACAAGAAATACAATTATTAACTTTTTCTGACATCTGACTGGAGCAAGAAAAAAGTTTGCCCAACGGGGTGCTTAGCTTTGAGTAGAAGAAGTAAGTCTTCGGACTGAAGTACGAAAAATTGTCAGGAGTCAGCCGACCGGCACTTGCGAGCTGCTTTCACCGCACGGCAAGAAAGACTGGAGAACATGGCGTCGGCTGCCAGCTTTGTACTCCTGGCGCACTGACGTCAGGGAGCATGCATGGCTGAGCAGCCGACGCCGGACCCAGACTTTGGGATTCTGGCCGACCGAGGACTACCTGCCAGCAGGGGAGAACCCTACAGTGATGACTGCAACAGTGAAACATGATGAACATGCGGAGGCTGCTCTAGTGGAATGGGTACGGATAGACTTGAGGGGGGGGGGGATTCCCATGTAGTCTGTAGCAAAAATGGACACTGTAATATCCATTTGGAAATGGTTTGTTTGGAAATGGACTTCCCCTCTGCCACAGAGGCAAAGCTGACAAGTAGTTGATCTGTTTTTCTGAAAGGTTTAGTACGGTCCAGATAGTATCTGAGTTGCCTGTGCACATCTAGCGAGTGTAGAATTCTTTCCCCCCCTAGTTCTGAGGGTTGGGAAAGAAGATGGGTAGGTGTATGGCCTAGATGAGAGTCACATCAGATACCATCTTGGGCATAAAGGAGGGGTTAGTCCTCAGGGAGACCCTGTCTGCATGGAAAATGATGAAGGGCTCAACAGCCATGAGAGTCTGAAGCTCTGATAGTACTCTGGCTGAGGTGATAGCTAGCAGGAAGGCAGTCTTCCAGAAGAGGTATTTCAATTCTGTAGAAGCAGCAGGTTCAAAAGGAGGTAAGAGTAGTTTTTCTAGAACATAATTCAGGTCCCAAGGCGGCGTGGGAGGCCTTCTGGGAGGTCAGATATTAGAAGCCCCTCTGAGGAATTGCTTAATCAAAGGATGAGAGAAGAGGGGTGTGTCTAAACTGAAATGGGCAGAAATGGCTGAGGCATGGATTTTAATAGAAGTGAAAGAGAGGCCACTATTGAGCAACTTGGCTAGGTAAACCAAGGTAAGAGGGAAGGAAGGATGGGAGGTACTGGCCCCTTTGGACTAGCTCCAGGAGCAGAACATTTCCATTTTCCTACGTATGATTTTCTGGTGCTGGGCCTTCTGGCCTTTGTGATGATGTCTAGGACCGGTTTGCTTAACAGGGACTCCTTGTTAGCTTTTAAGGTATAAGCCATGCTGAAAGATTTGAGAGTCTGTAAGTCTGGGTGCAGTATCTTCCCCCTCCCCTGGGTCAAGAGGTCTGAGATCAGGGAAGCTGCTTGGGGGGCTGTAAGGTCAGGCTGTGCAGTAAGGGGTACCAATGCTGTCTGGGCCAATATGGAGCAATGAGGATGGCCTTTGGTCTCTCCTTCCTTATTTTGATCAGTACCTTAGGAATAAGGGGCAGAGGAGAGAAAGCGTACACAAAGAGGGAGCTCCAGGGGAAGGTCAAAGCATCCACCTTCCACACTAGGAGGTGATACTCCCTGGTACAGAACATTTGCAGCTGGTGGTTGAGGTGCAAGGCAAGAGATCCTCCTCCGGAAGCACCCGCTCCCAAGTGATTTGAAGAAAGATTTCCCTGTTGAGCTGCCATTCGTGGGGGTCCAGTAAGTTTCTGCTTAGGTGATCTGCCAGAGTGTTTTGACCCCGGTCAGTACTGGGCAATTAGGTGTAGACCCATGGAGGTGGCTGTAAGCCAGAGGCTCATGGCTAACCTGCAGAGGGGATAAGATTGGGTCCCCCCTGTTTGTTGATATACCACATTACTGTGGTGCTGTCTGTTTTTACAGAAGAACCCTTGGCCTGAGACAGGGTTTGAAAAATGTCAGAGCCTTTTGTACTGCCATCATTCTTTCCGAAAGACCTTGGGTGCACCTGCCTGCTAGGTGAGCGCCCCAAGCAATGTCTGAGGCACCAGTGGTGATGGTCTGTCTGGTAGGGCAGAGAATAAAGGGAAGACCCTTGTTCCTGGTATAGGTCTCTGCTCACCACAGAAACTCGGCCTTTATACATGGGATCAGAGGGAGAGAGGTCTTTAGGGACTGACAGTGCTGGCACCAAAGGTTCTTTAGATACCACTGAAGTTTTCTCATGTGAAGCCTGGTCAGAGGAATGAGAAAGATGCAAGATGCCATGTATCCCAGGGCTTGCAGGAACTTCCTCGCGGTGAGGTGACTTCTGGAAGCCAGATAGGTAAAGTAGAGAGGCAGGAAGCTCTGCTTTTCTGGGGATAGAAAGGCCATTTGGGATGCTGTGTCTAGCAGAGCTCCCAAGAAAATGATCTTCCTGGTGGGGTTTTGCTTTGATTTCCTCTCGCTGATGGTGAACCCAAGGGAAGTTAGAAGTGATTTGACAAAGAGAAGGTCTTGGAGCAGCTTTTCTTTGTACTCTGCCTGAATGAGGCAGTTGTCCAGGTACGGGAAAATCTGTATATTTCTTTGTCTGCAGAATGCTACGGCCAGGGCCAAGCATTTGGTGAATACTCTGGGTGCAGTAGATAAGCCAAAGTTCACTGCAGAGAACTGAAAGTGTGTGAGCCTGCACTAAAGCGCAGGAATTTCCTGCACGATTCCCTGATGGGGATATGGAGGTAGGCATCTTTTAGGTCTAGGGTCACTAGCCAGGCATTTTTTTGTTAGCATAGCCAGCAGCTGCTACAAAGTTAGCATTTTGAATCTGGGGACCACCAGGGAGGTGTTCAGAATGGAAAGAGCCAGGGTAGGGTGCCAAGTGCCCTCTTTTCTGGGAAAAAGGAATAGTCTGGAATAAAATCCTTTGCTTGTTTGATCTGAAGGTACAGGTTCTACTGCCCTCTGGGATATGAGAGTTTGTACTGGTTTCAATGCCTCTGTCTACTGATTTGGAGGTAAGTCTGGGTACCCTCTTGGAATTGGGAGTTCGCTGAATAAGAATTTGTATCCCTGAAAAATGATCTTTAAGACGCATTGGTCCTTTGTTACAGAAAATCAATTGTCTTTGAAGAGGGAGAGCTTTCTTCCTAGTTTTTGGCGAGTGAAGGGAAAGCAGAGGGAGGAGGGGGAGTCACTGTGAGTGTTTGCCATACAAGGTTGGTTTAGAACTCCCTGCCTTAGAGACGAACGTGGTCCATTGTTTGCTTCTCTGCTGGCCCTGGGATAGGGGCCTGGATGGTCTATCCCTGCAGGGCTTACCTTGGCCCTGTCTGCTAGGTGCAGGGAAGGTCCAGTGCTTAGAGGGAAAGTTCCTGCTGAACCTGGGGTTTGTACCTGAAAGAAATCTTCTACTGCTTGCATAGAGTTTGCTTTGTCTTCCATCTTTTTAAGCACCTCTTCTGCTTTTCCCCCAAACAAGTGCTCCTTATCTAGGGGTGCATCAATAAGTTTTGACTTGACATGATCAGGGAGAGGTTGTTCCTTCAGCCGTGCATGTCTCCTAATAACAGATCTTGTCACTCCTGCCCTGCTAGAGGCTTCTAGGGCATCATATCCACATTGTAATGAGTGTTTGACCACTTGACAAGCAGAGCGCAGTAAATCTGCTAACTCTTTTGAATTGGCACAGTCAGGAAAAGTAGCAATTTTCTGTTTTAATAGTTCCAAAGTGTGTTGTTGACATTTTAACATATGGAACTGACAACAGAGTGCTCCGATAGTGAAGGTTGCAGAGGTGTATACCTTTTTACCCCATCTGTCCAGAGCTCTGGAGTCCTCGTCAGAAGGAAGAGGATTTTTGGCAGTACTAGTCTTAGCTCCTTTAGGTCCCTGTGCAATGACCTCTGGGTCTGCAGCAGGATCTCTGTACAGGCATTTGTGAGAATCTAGTACTCTGTAGTACCTGTCAGGTTTACTGGGAGCAGGAGGGACGGCATCAGTGGCTAAGCTAGATTCATGGAAAACATCATCCACCACTTCTAAAATAGGGGGGATGGCCAGGGGTCTGTGTTGAGGCAGGTCCAGAAACTCTGTCTTTTCCTAGACTGTGGGAAGTCCTGGGATTCCCACTGGAAATGTTCCCTGAGGGACTGAAGGGTTTCCCCAAAGGAAATGTCTTTTGGAGGGGAGGCACAAGGGATGGATTCCTATGCGTCTGAATCCACTAAGCAGTTATGAGATGCTGTTCCTCTTCAAAAACTGAATAGTCAAATTCCTCAGAATCCTGTTCTGTCAATTTCTGGAGAAGGGTGCCTTTTCCTTTTAAAAGTTGTGGCCTGACTACCCCGGATAAGGGAAATTAGATCCTCCCCCATCTTCAGCATTTGTGCTTGGGGTGGTGGAGCAGTAGCAAGATGGTGGCTAGAAGCAGATTTTCTAGGAGTGACCTGGCTTCTAGGCCTGAGAGAATCTGTTGGTCAGAGAGAAATGGTAGTCTGGAGAGAAGACATCGGTTTCTGTCTAGATTCGGTAATGTGAAAGACATCCTCGAAAGCCGGTGCCTGGGTAGCAGCTCCGGACCCAATCGAGGCAGAGACAGCCAAAGGCTTATAAGACAAAGAAGATTTCTGTGGCATACCAGACTCCAAAAGGGTCTCGGTAGAGGCCTGCGTAGATATCAAATTGGGCAACAGGGGCTGTGAACACCCAGGAGGCTGTGATGAGACCAATGAGCAGGACTCTGAAATGAAAGTGCCTGGCCTCAGCCAGAAAAAGAAGTTATATACTCACCTTAACGTTCCATCTGAGTAGGTAACTTCATTTGTAGCAACCTGTGGGTTACGGAGCCAATATGGATCCGAGCCAGCAGCATACCAAGCTAAAGATCCGAGCTCCAAGCTCAACCCCCTTACCCATACTACCCTGCAACCTCCTTCCAATCCTCAGGTCGCGTTTGCCACCTGCACAAACAACAAAACAAACTAACAACCTGAGAAAACCTGACTCATAGACGAAACAAAACTCGAGCATCCAAACCTCGAGTTCAGCTAAATAACTATTCAGGTTAGGGGGAAGGAGGGAGGGACGGTTGCTGATAAATGAAGTTAACTACGCAGATGGAAGGTTACAGTGAGTACATAACTTCTTTATCTGAAATAGTTAACTTCATTTGATCAGTAACCTGTGGGACAGAGTCCCCAGCTACCCGAAATCTTGGGAGGGAGGCCTTCAAGGAAGAATATTCCGGAGCACTGCAGAGCCAAAAGCAGCCCTTCCTCTAGACACCAAATCTAGCTTATAATGAGAAATAAAGATGTGAGAGGACACCCAGGTAGCCACTGAACAAATGTCATCCAGGGAAACTCTAGACCAGAATACAGCTGACGTTACCACAGAACGCGTAGAATGAGCATGAACTCCCATTGGTTCTGGCAAGCCAGACTCTCTATATGCTAAGAGAATACAACTCTAAATCCATCTGGCAAGAGTCACTTTAGAAATCGGTTTCCCTAGAAAAGATTTTGCTTCCCTAGAAAAGATTTTGCAAAGGACACCAAAAGTTGGTCAGATTTACGAAAGACAGCAATCCTGTGTAAAAAAAAAAACATAACTGTTTGTGAACATCCAGTTAATGAAGTTTATACTCCCCTTTGTTCTGGTAATTGGGGAAAAAAAACTGGCAAATTAATGGACTGATTAATGTTCGTCTTGGAAGCAACTTTGGAAAGAAAAGAGGGATTAGTCCTGAGAGATACCCTGTCCTTGTGAAATACAAGGTATGGAGGTTTGATAGAAAGAGCCTGAAGCTTCGACATTCTCCTGGCTGAGGTAATGGCTACCAAAAAGGCAGTCTTCCATGACAAGAACTTCAGATCAACGGAAGCTGCGGGTTCAAACGGAGGCGCGACTAACGCCTGAAGAACTAGGGTCAGGTCCCACGGTGGGGATGAACTTCTAATAGGAGGTCTCAAAAGAAAGGTACCTTTTAGAAAGGCCTTACAAATTCTGGTAGCAGCGAGAGAACCAAAGTTGTCCCCAATATGGAAATGGAAAATAGCAGCCAGCTGAACCTTTACAGTAGATGAACTGGCCCCTTGCTGAAAAATATGAGACAAGAATTCTAGAACCACTGGAATAGGAGCGGTAAAAGGATCCAAGTTCTTATGTGAAGCCCAAATGGAAAAACGTTTCCATTTACTATTGTAAATCTTCCTGGCAGTGGGTTTATGTGCCGCCACCAGAATGGATTTGACTAGGGAAGAGATACAGGGAATCCTGGGAACTGGATCAGCCAAGCTGACAGCTTGAGCTCGTCCAGGTTCGGAGGGGCCATTCCCGAGGGGTGAGAAATCATATCTGGAATGGGATCCAAGATCGAGAGAGGAACTATGAGATGAGACCGTAGGTAGGGGAACCAGACTTGACGAGGCCAGAATGGGGTTATGAGGATAATCTTGCTCCCCAACCGACGAGCTTTCTGCAAAAATGTTGTCATCAGCGGAAGTGGTGGATACACATAAAGAAGACCGGGCGACCAAACATGGACTAGAGCGTTTCTGGGGGCTTCCCCTAAAGGAGGAACTAGAGCGGAAAACTAACTGCACTTCGTGTTGGAAGGCGATGCGAAGAGATCACAGCAAGTCTGACCCCACTTGAGGAAGATCTGTTCTGCTACGGAAGAATTCAGAGACCACTCGTAAGAGGAGAGGATAGTTCTGCTCAATTTGTCCTCCAGAATGTTGGACCGACCCGGAATGTGCATTGCTAACAGGAAGCAGTTGGTGGAGATCGCCCATTCCCAAACTCTCATGGCTTCTCGGCAAAGAGGATAAGACCTGGTTCCCCCGTTTGTTGATATACCAGAACACCGACATATTGTCTGACTGGATCGGAATAGTCCCCGGAGGAAGGGAGGCATGAAGGGCCTGCAATGCTAAAAGGACCGCCCTCATCTCCAGTACATTTATATGCAGAACGGTCTCCGTCTGAGTCCACGTGCCTTGGACAGTCCTGCCCGCACAATGCCCCCCCACCCTAGGCAGGAGGCATCCGTGGTCACTGTGGCCTGGGGTAGGGGAATAACAAAAGGTCGTCCTTCCCGAAGGGCTCGGGATTGGAGCCACCACATGAGGGAATTCCTGCAAACCCTGCTGAGGGGAATCGGCAAGTCTAGCGGATGGTGTAGAATGGACCACTGGACTTACAAAGTCCTCTGTAAAACCCTCATGTGCAGACGAGCGTAAGGGATCAAATTGATCGCTGCCGCCATGGACCCCAAAGCTCTCAGGACTAACTCTGCTGGGGGAGCAGGAGACTGAAGAAGAGCTAGCACATGTAGAGTCATGCTGTGAAGTCTGTCTGGCATTAGGAAAGCCTTGACCTGAAGGGAATCTATCCTGGCCCCTATAAAGTCTATAGCCTGAACAGGTTGGAGGAACGACTTGTTGACATTTATAGTGATCCCCAACTGGGATGATAAACGGAGGAAGAAGTCCCTGGCTAGAGAGAGTAGATGCCTGGTGAGGGTGATGAGGAGCCAGTCGTCTAGGTACGGGAAGACCTGTATGCCCTAGAGCCTCAGGTGGGCCGCTACGACTGGCATGACCTTGGTGAACACCCTGGGGGCTGTGGTTAGACCTAAGGGTAGGACCCTGAACTGGTGACTGGCCCCTAGCCAAAAGCGGAGAAACCTCCTGTACTGTCTTGTCCATGAGAATATGGTAGTACGCATCCTTGAGGTCTATGGAGCACATCCAGTCCTCCTCCTGCAAGAGGGGTAGGATGGATTGGAGCGTGACCATCCGGAATTTCTCCTTGGCAACGAAAAGGTTCATTGTTGACAGGTCGAGAATTGGCCTCAAGTCCCCCGTCTTTTTTGGCACCAGAAAGAACCTGATCTGGACTGGTCTGGGGGCACATGCTGGATGGCTCTTTTTTCTAACAGCTTTTCTATTTCCAAAGTCACGGCCTCCCTTTGAGTGGGTGGGACATCTGGGAGGCTCCTTGAGTAAGGGGGCTTGTTTATGAAGGGGAATGAATAGCCTCTGGATATTATCTGAAGCACCCAGCGGTCGGTCGTGATGGACTCTCATTAAGCCAGTTGCCTCGAAAAACGCCCCCCAACTGCCTCCACAGAGGAGCAGTCGGATAACCCCTCAGGGCTGCTGCGCAGGTCGATCAGAAAAGGGTTCCCGTGACCCGAAGTTCTTCAGACCCCCTCTGCCTCTGGGACGGCGTCTACCTTGTCCCCCTCTGCCTCTGGGGGAGAAGGAGTCCTGAGCGTTCCGGGCCTGCTGAGATTTCCGGAACCACATCTTCTTCTGCCCTTGCTGGTTCCTGGAGAAGCACCTTTGAGGGGTAGAGAAGCGGATTCTGACGGCTGACAGCATTTTCCCGTCTTTCTCGCTCTGGACCAGTGTCTTGCGGACGGTCTTCCCGAACAGGGTAGAACCGTCAAAGAGTGCATTCGCGAAGGACACCTTGAAAGGTTCCGAAAAATCGCAAAGCCGAAGCCAGGCATGAAGCATTAAGGCGATACTGGACCCACTACCTCTAGCGGCTCCTTCCGTGGCATGGGAGAGTAGCCGCATAGCCGTATTAGACACTGATTTGAGAGTGGCCATACGAGCTGAAAAAGTCCGTTTATCCTCAGCCGACATGGACTCTGGGGGAGACTCAGCGTACTCTTTAACCAGGTCCTGCTGCAGTCTGATTACATGGGCCAAGTAATTCAGCGCCCTAACAGAGAAGGTAGCTGAAGCAAACATCCGCTTTCCAATACGGTCCATTGCTCGAGACTCCTTGTCAGGGGGATGGACTGAAGAACTGTCCTGAGCTAGTTCCTTTTTGGTGGCCACTTCCACCACCATGGCATCTACAGGGGAACCCTTGCTCCACAAAGCTTTGTCTGCAGGGGGGCTCAGAATCTTGTTGGGCCTCCTGGGGATCAGCTCTACAGTGTCCGGTTCCTTCCACGCACAGGTGGTAATCAGGTCGACCAGGGGGTTGGCCGGGGGGGGGACACACAAGAGCTAGATGGCCCTGTGTCGAATGCCTCCAGGAATAAAGTCTAGTCCGAGGAAGGTTTTTTTGGCGGACCACCTCCCCCTTTGGCGGAGCATTTCCATAATGTCTCCAAAGGAGACGTCATTGGGGGGTGACTTGGGAGAACCTTCCCCTTCCTCCAAATCGGTATCCTCGGTGAGGGACTCAGGGGAGTCCAAGTGCCTCCTTTTGCACAGGAGTTTGTGAGGAATCTCCTCGGGGGGGTCTGTCCGAGGGGGGCTCACCAACGGATTCATGTTCCTCTTGGGGAAATGGCTGGGGTGTCAATGACACAGGCTGTCCCTGGGACTGGATGATGGAGGGCAAACCGAGCTGCGCGGAGCAGGGGCGGATCCCGAGGAAAGAGCGAGGGGTCTCGATCCTCTAGAGAGAACCCTCTCCACAACGAATGCCGATGGGGAACTGGCCTCTCTAAGACAGGTGGCTGGCACCCTCGGATCCGACGAACGGATCGGTGTCAGAGCCGAAGCACTTGGATCCGAGTGGACAGTGTGCTCTGACCGCAAAGGAGCGAAGACACACTCGCCCCCTCGGATCCGATGCCCAGCTCTCGGCTCCGAGAGCTCGGATCCAAAAAGGGATCCGATAAGCTCGAGGGCATGGCTGACGTCGAGGTAGAAATACCATCGGCACAGATTCCCTGACTCCTCGGCTCCTCGGATACGAAGACTCCGAAACCCAGTAGTGGATCGGAGAAGGAGCTATTGGGGCAACCAGTGAAGCTAAACTCCCCCCCCCCCCCGGAGGGGGGGGAGGCAGCAACACTCCCATCTGCAGCTGAGTTTGCAGGAAGCGACGCATCACCCTGTCCATATCTGCCTCCGAGAGGCTATGAGTAGGTAGTACAGTTTTGTACCTACAATAAATGTAGATGTTCGAGTGCTCATACAGCTGCAGTCATTACAGATGGGTTATCCTGCCGTCAGGCGGGTCCTCGGTCGGCCGAATTCCAAAGTCTAGGTCCGGCGTCAGTTGTCATCGCTTTTTCCCTGACGTCAGTGCAGCAGGGGTATAAAAGAGGCAGCCAACGCCATTTTCTTCAGTTTTTCTTGCCCCAGATGTCAGGTGCCCCCAGAAGGAAGGCAAAACATAATGTTATGCAACCATGCAATATAGATAAATCAAAAAACAGTAGTTGCAAGCAAATACACCATAAAAGAATACCCCAAATAGGTTGTATGATAAAGGTGTTTGTCATAAGGCCTGCCCTAAGAGGGGACGGAGGGGGGTATCCTGGACTGCAGCTGTATGAGCACTCGAACATCTACATTTATGGTAGGTACAAATCTGTACTATGTTCATCGTGCATACAGCTGCAGTCATTACAGATGGAAAGAATCCCAAAGCTAAGTAAGGGTGGTAGGCACTAAGTGGAACTAGGAGGAGCGAGGATGCCCTGCAAGACTGCTGTGGCAAAGCCCGCTCTAGATTTTGAGTATAGTGGAAGGTGGTAGTGCTTGGAGAAAGTATGCACTGAACTCCAAGTAGCTGCTTCCAAAATGTCCTTGGTAGGGACCCCCCTTGAGGAAAGCTGCAGAGGTAGCTGTGGCCCTGGTGGAGTGGGATCTGATGCATGCAGGCACAGATTTTCCATGAAATGAATAACAAAAGCGTATGCAGTGGGCTATCCATTTTGAAATTGTCTGTTTGGAAATAGCCTTTCCTTGAGCACCTGTAGCATAGGACACAAAGAGTTGCTCAGATTTCCTGAATGGCTTTGTTCTGTCCAAATAATAACGAAGTTGTCTGTGAATGTCCAAGGAATGTAGTAGTCTCTCCCCTTTGTTCTGTGGATTTGGATAAAAGGTAGGTAAGTGGATAGTCTGATTCAAAGCTACACTGGATACTACCTTTGGCATGAAGGTAGGGTTGGTTCGTAAGGAAACTCTGTCCTGATGGAAAATGATGAATGGTTGCACAGCCATGAGGGCCTGTAGTTCAGAAACCCTGCGTGCTGAGGTGATAGCCAGAAGGAAGGCTGTTTTCCATGACAAGTATTGTAGCTCTGTTGAAGAAGCTGGCTCAAGGGGGGGCAGGGTCAGTTTTTCCAATATGAAGTTGAGGTCCCAAGCTGGAACTGGTGGTTTCCTTGGGGGCTTTATATTTTTTGCCCCTCTGAGGAACTGCCTTAAGAGAGGATGTGAGAATAAAGGAGGGTCTGTGTTGTAATGTGCAGAAATGGCTGAAGCGTGGATCTTGATGGAGGAGAAGGAAAGGCCACTGTTTAACATCTCAGCTAGGTACTGTAAAATTTGAGGTATATTTATTACCCAAGGATTCTGGCCCTTTTCTTGATTCCAGGCACAAAATCGTTTCCATTTGGCAGAGTAGGCTTTTCTAGTAGAAGGTCTTCTGGCCTCCAAGATGACATCCTGCACTTCCTTGGAGAGGAGAGTCTGTTGGGAAATTAAGGTATTCTCCATGCAGCTAGATTTAGGGTTTTGAGCTGGCTGTGAAGGGTTTTGTAGTTGTGCTGGGACAACAGAAGAGGGACTAGCGGTAGGATCCATGGTGGAGAGTGTGTCAGGCTCTTTAGGAGCGGATACCAGTGTTGTCTTGGCCAGTCTGGAGCAATGAGAATCATTTGTGGCCTCTCTGCTCTGGCTTTTAATAGAACTTTGGTCAGTAGAGGTAGAGGAGGGAAGGCATAGACTGTCAATGTTGTCCAATTGAAAGAGAGTGCGTCCACTTTCCAGGCATGTGGATGATAGGTCCTTGAACAAATTTTTTTCAATTGGTAATTTCTGTGGGTAGCAAATATATCTATGTCTGGCTGTCCCCATGCCTGAGTGATCTTTGAGAAAACTTGAGGATGCAACTTCCATTCATGTGGATCTGTCATATTTCTGCTTAGGTTGTCTGCCAGTGTGTTTTCCTTCCCTGGCAGGAATTGTGCCTGTAGCTGAATTTGCAATTCCAGTGCTGCGTTCCATAGGGTCATGGCTTGCCTGCACAGGGGGTATGAATGAGTTCCCCCCTGTTTGTTTATGTACCACATGACTGTGGTGTTGTCTGTCCTTATCAATATTTATTTTTATTTATTTATTTTACATTTGTTAACCGGGCTAGTCTGGCTGGATACATGTCCATTTTCAGCAGAGGCCCGAGGAGAAAAGCTCCATTAACGTACTAGCAAACTTACAATACAAAGATCAAACAATCAAATAACAAATATGTAAAACCAAAGACCCAAGCAAGCAAATTATATAAACATAATAGCAAATAAAGGAATCAAATTTTTATGTAGTTTAGTGAGATGCTGAGGGATTATAAACAGGAAAATAAAAACTGAGAGGCAACCTTCTTGAATGATTGCTAGAGTAAGACTGCTAGTAAATGCAGAAGTCTGGTAATAGACTGTCATATGGAGAGTAAAATATAAGATTACCTATGTACAAATTAGAATAGAAAATAAGTTGTGGCAGGGTACTAGAAAAAGGTAGGGGATAAACATATAAGAGATAAGTAGAAAAGGTAGGAAAAGAACAGATGACAAGATGTAAGGAAGGAAGAGAAAAGAAATGTTAAAAATGGGTCAGTAGAGGCATAATTAAGGGTAGAGAAGCAACCAGTAGAAGTGAAGGGGGGGGGGGGCTAGAAAGAGGAGAAATCATTGGTGAGCTCAGTCAGGATTAGCGCATGGGCATAGCCAGTGGGTTTGTAAATGGTTTCTTTTTTTTTTTTTGAAAAGGTGAGGTGAGCTTAGGGTGGTCAGGACTATGGGGAGTTTATTCCAATAAGATCCTACAGTATTGGCAAATAAGGAGTCACCTGCTTTATTGTGGGATTTGAGAGTAGTTACTAGAAGCTTCCTGGCAGAGCGAAGGGAAGTAAGATTTTTATATGGGGTGATGAGGTTATTTAGTATGGGTGTATTGGAGGGGTAATGTAGAATTTTAAAAGTTAAGACTAATTGATGTAGAAGTATTATGTTCTGAAGTTCTAGCCAATTAAGTTGTTTTAGATTGAGACAGTGATGCGTACGGAATGGGGAACCTGTGGCAAACCTGGCAATACTGTGGTACGCTGTGTTGAGTTTTTGAAGGTTAGCTTTAGAGAGGTTGATAAATGATGGAGAGGCATACAATAGAGTGGAGATGAGGTGAGTTTGGGCAAGAGACACTCTGGTAGTAGCAGTAAGAAAGGGCTTTAGTCTATACAGGGCACCTATTTTTTTATTAACAGTCTTGATGGTAAGATCAATGTGGCAGTCAAAGCTTAGCTGATTGTCTATAGTGACGCCCAGTAGTTTAGTGGAACTATCAGGACTAATGGTAGTGCCATTACAGGACACAATGGAAAATGAGATAGGGGCAGATTTAAGGGTGGGGGTGAATAGTAGTAATTTGTTTTTTTTGGGATTGAGGAGAAGACAGATATGTTGGAACCATTTTTCTGCTGCTGTAAATACATTTTGGGTGGAGGAGTGTAGTTTTTCTGGAGATAAAGCAGAACAGATGAGAGTAGAATCATCTGCATATTGTATACAAGTGGATGTTGGGAGAGAAGTAGGTAGGTTATTTATGAATATGGAGAAAAGGAGGGGGCCTAGGATGGAGCCTTGTGGGACACCGATGGTGACAGGGAGCTGAGAGGATAGATGGCTATCCCAGAGGACTGCTTGTTTTCTATCTTTCAAGTAAGAGTCAAACCACTGTAGTGCTAATGAATCAAGTGAGAGGGATTTTAAAGTATCTAGGAGAAGTTGATGGTTAACCATGTCGAAAGCTTTAGAGAGGTCAAGGAAAAGTGCAGAGGAGTAAAGGTTGTTATTGCGGTTTTTGTTGATCACGTCTGTGAAGGAGAGAAGGGCAGTGGAAGTACTGTGGTGGGGCCTAAAACCATGTTGAGAGTCTACGAGTAGGTTATTTTGTAAGAGATGATATAAGAATTGATGGTGAATGCAACGTTCCATAATTTTAGCTAGTGGAGACAGAAGGGCTATTGGGCGGAAATTAGAAAGTTCATTGGAGTTGCCTCCTTTGTGGAGGGGAATGATATGGGAGATTTTCCAGCAGGAAGGGATAGTGGATTCAGTTATAGTTCTGTTAATTAATATGGAGACTGGGTAAGCTAGTTCATGTGCAGCTAGTTGCAGATATTCAGCTGGTAGTTTGTCGGCTGAAGGGGTGCAAGGTTTAAGTTTAGAGAGTAACTTACGTATGTAGGTAGTGGAGACTGTATTAAATTTTAGTGTAGAGGTGCTGTTTAGAGGAGGGGTTATTTGAAGGGAGAGGGGGGGAGTCATGGTGTTTGCTAGAGAGGTGACTGTTTCAGAGAAGAAGTTGTTGAAAGTATTGGCTATTATATTGGGTTGGGTCTGAGCTAGGCTAGCTGGTGTAGGTGTTTTGGTGTTCCCTGGATGGAGCAGTTTATTGATTCCTGACCAGAAGTGTTTGGGGTTTTGATTTCTGTGTTGTTGATACTGAAGGTAGTAATTCTTTTTATCGAGGAGGGTGAGTTTCTTAGTTGTATTTCTCAGGTGTTTGTAATTTTGATGGTCAGATGGGTTTTTAGTGGATCTCCATTTTGTCCATAACTTATTTCTAGCTAGCATTGTTTGTTTGGTTTTTTTGGAAAGCCAGGGGGCTGCTTTAGAGCCTATTCTAATTAATCAGGATGGTGCATGATGTTGGAGAATTTTTAGGAAGGTGTTGTTGAAATAGGTAACTGCTTCATCAATTGGGAGGTGTTTTAGAGCCGACCAGTTATATTCTTTGAGTTCATTACGGAAAGAAGACAGGTTAAAATTAGTTTTGTTGTGTACAGTACGAAAAGTAGCCTGTTTGGGATTGTTGTATTTTTGTTTAGTGATGTAGGTGAGGAGATGATCGCTGATATTGTCAGGGAGTGTTCCAGTTTTATAAGAGAGGGGATTGTTGTTGATTAGTATCCAGTCTAGAATGGATAGTTTATTGGTAGATTTGTGTATTCTAGTAGGGGAGTTTATGGTTTGTTGAAAGTTAAAATGGTTAAGGTGAAGGGTAGGTTTGGGTGAGATACAGGAGTTCCAATCAATATTAAAGTCTCCTAAGATTATGGTTTCCTGAGGAAAGCTACAGGAGACCCAGCTAAGAATATTTTCTAGTGTATTTGAGTTATTGCCTGGAGGGATGTAGGAGCATATTACGTAAATGGCTTTGTTTTTATTCACTTGGAGTTTGGTACAGAGTATTTCAGCATTGCCTGGGGAGGGGGGCAGGGAGTCAGTTAAGGTTACCTGTAGTTGGGATTTGTAAAGCAAGGCCACTCCCCCGCCCTTTTTGTTAAGGCGGTCTTGCCTTAGGGTACTATAACCTGGGGGAGTGAATTCGTTGTCTTTAGTACCTGGTTTAAGCCATGTTTCAGTGAGACAGAGAATATCAAAGGCATAGAAGTCAATTAAAGCATGGAGTTGAGTGATTTTATTGTTGATGCTACGAATATTTAGGTGAGCTATAGTGAGGGAGTCATTAGAGAAAGGAGAACTGAGATTGTTGGCAGTGTGGTTAGAAGTGGTGTGGGTAAGAGGATTATTGGGGCCAGGGTTGGGGTGGATGTCCCCGTATATCAGTAAAAGAGTTTGTGGAAATTGAAATGTCTTTGAGATTTTGTAGGGTATTAGATAAAGCCGTTTAGTGGTTAGAAATCTGTTATGGTGTAATTTGTGGTAGAGAGGGGGAAGGTAGGGATAGGAAGATAGGATATTAATATGTGTTTGTTCAGCTAGAGGAAGTAGAGAGGTTGTGTGTTTGGCTAAATTAGGAGATTGGCAAAGGGTTAGATATTCGTAGGAAGTAAGAGTATAGTAAAAGAGAAGGATGTTAAGGAGTAGTAGAGGATACAGTAGTTTGAGGTTTAAAGGCATGTTAATAGTGGGAAGAGGTTTGTAAGTTATAACTGTCCTGGATGCAGTAGGTCTTTGAAGGTCATTAGAGCATTGTGCACGGCTATCATCTCTTTTTGGTTGATGTGCAGGTGCTTCTCTTTTTGGGTCCATTTTCCATGCATGCACTGATCTGCCATGTGTGCTCCCCAGGCGTAGTCTGATGCGTCTATTGTGATGATTTGAGTTGCTTGAGGTACACAGAAAGGGAGACCTGTGTTCCTTTGGCATGCTTGAGCCCACCACAAAAATTCCTTTTGAAGGCATGGAATGAGTGGTATAATTGTTTTCAAGCTGTGGCTGTGTTGAGACCATAAGTTTTTTAGGTACCATTGTAGTTTCCTCATATGCAGCTTTGCACATTGGATTAGTAGGATGCAAGATGCCATGAATCCCAAAGCCTGCAGGACTTTCCTTGCAGTGAGCCTGGTGAAAGTTGCCATTTTGCTGAAGTATTGACACAGTTGCCCTTGTTTGTCTGGCGTGAGGTAGGCCATCTGGGTGGTTGTATTTAAGCTGGCACCCAGGAAAATTATCTGTTGAGAAGGTATTAGTTTTGATTTCTTTTTGTTCACTGTGTATCCCAGGAAGTTTAACAGTTTTATTACAAACGCCAGATGCTGCAATAGAATGTCCTTGCTGTCCGCTTGGATCAGGCAGTCGTCCAGATATGGGTAGATTTGTATTCCTTGTAGTCTGCAGACGGCAATTACTGATGTCAGGCATTTCGTAAACACTCTGGGCGCAGTAGATAAGCCAAAGGGCAATGCAGAGAATTGGTAATGGGTTGAACCTGCAAGAAATCTGAGGTATCTTCTGCAATCTTGTCTGGTAGGGACATGCAGATATGCCTCCTTGAGGTTCAATGTTACCAGCCAAGACTCCTTGCCCAGCATGGGAAGAAGCTGCTGTAATGTGAGCATCTTGAATTTTGGCACCTGTAGGTATGTGTTTAGGATGGATAGGTCTAAGATAGGTCTCCGATCTTTGTCTTTCCTTGGTACCAGGAATAGTCTGGAATAAAAACCTTGACCTTGTTCTTTTGTAGGTACCTCTTCAATCGCTTTCATATCCATGAGAGCGGAAATTTGTCTTTGTGCCTCTGCCCTTTGATTTTGTGGCAGGTTTGGCATGCCTTTCATTTTTGGAAGGGTGTGAAAGTGGAACCTGTAGCCTCTGTCTATAATGTCCAGAATCCATTTGTCTTTTGTAACAATATGCCAATTTTTTTAAAATAATGCTAGTTTTCCACCCAAAGGTACTGCCATTAAAGCTTTGCGTGGCAGGTGTAGGGGGAAGTCATTGTGTCTGTTTTCTAAATGACTGTGATCTATCTTCTCCACCTCTTGGGGTTGGTGCTTGCCATTGTCTTGCTCTGTGAGATCCTTGAGGTTGTCCTCTACCCCTTGGGCGTCTGTATCTGCCCCTTTGAGGTCGGTCCGTGGCTGGAAAGGACCAATTTTTTGAAGGCCAGTTTCTGCTGAAGCGTGGAGGTTGTACCTGCAGGAAATCTTTCACTGTTTGCATTGATTTCACTTTTTCCTCCATTTTCTTTAGTACCACCTCAGCTTTAACACCAAACAATACATCTTTCTGAAGTGGTGCATCTAATAACTTTGCTTTGACATGATCTGGTAAGGTTTGCTCTTTCAGCCAAGCATGTCTACGCATAACAGACCCCGTGACAGCAGCTCTACATGAGGCCTCTAAAGCATCAAAAACACTGCAATGTATGTTTACCCACTTGCTCTGCACCATGCAACAAATCCTGCAACTCTTTCAAATCTGGTTGTTCTGTTTGTGTCATTTTGCTTTCCAACTGAGATAAAAACCGTTGGTACTTTAACATATGGAATTGACAGTTTAATGCCCTCATGGTTAAAGTGGCAGATGTATACACCTTTTTCCCCCACCTTTCTAATGCTCTGGAATCTCTCTCTGAAGGTAAAGGGTTTTTAGCAGTAGAGGCCTTTATTCCCTTGGGACCCTGAGAAATAGTTTCTGGGTCAGCAGTATGGCTTTTATAAAGGAACTGGTGAGAATCAGGAACCCGGTAATACCTGTCTGGTTTAACAGGGGCTGGAGGTAAAGAATCTGGATTAAGGCTGGCTTCTGTGTACACATCATGCAAAATATCTAAAACAGGAGGGATAGCCAGGGGCCTATGCTGGGGGAGCAGTAGAAATTCCCTGAGCCTTTTCTTGGAATCTGAGTAATCTTGGCCTTCCCAGTGAAAGTGTTCCCTCAATGTATGCAGGGTTTCCCCAAAAGAGTAATCCTCAGGGGGTAGACCGAGGGAATAGACTCCTCAGCATCAGTGTCTTCGAAAGGGGAATAGGCGAAATCCTGGTCCTCAGAGTGTTCTGAGGTAACAGAAGCCTGGTCTGAGGAGGGGTAGTCTTCCTCCAATCTGGGTCTTTTGTCAGAGGGGGGTTGGGAACCCCTGATGAGAGTAATCAAATCCTCAGCCATTTTAAGCATTTGCTTTTTAGGCATGGGGCCTTGAGAAGAGGTCTGAGGACCCTGTTTTTTAGTTTTCATGGCTGCTTTAGATTTAGTGAAGGATTTAATGGAGAAGGTGGAAGGCCTGAAGACGCCTTCAGAAATGGCAGGCCTAACTAAATTTTGAGTTTCCCCGCCAAGAATGGCGTCGGTATCTGCAGTAGGAATGGGGACCGAGGAGCCTGCGACCTCGGGTACTGAAGTCACTGGTAATGTAGTTTCATCGGTATTCAGGGGCTGCGTAGGCGCCTCGCTGAGAACCGGAGAACCGGTATTCGGTCTAAGCGTGGTCTCAGTACTAGGTGTGGACCTCGGATGTCGGTCCTTATCTTTGCGTCTTTTGCTCAAAACTGGTGTCGGTGTATCCGACGACATGATATAATTAATTTTTTTGCCAAAATAATGAAGAGCGAACTCCGCCCGGCGCTTAGTAGTGTGCTTGTTGAACCTAGCACAAAAACGGCAGGCCGAGGCGTTGTGGTCTGGGCCTAAGCAAGGTATACAGAAAGAGTGGAAATCCTTATGCAGTATTTGCTTCCCACAAGCAACACAATTATTAACTTTGTCTGACATCGGTCTGAGGCAAGAAAAGTTTCCCCAACGGGGTACTTAGCTTTAAAGAAGACTTCGGCTGAAATACTTTCGTAAATCTCAGGAGCTGGCCAACCGGCACTTGCGAACTGCTTCTGCTTCGGGCACCGCGTGGCAAGAAAGACTGAAGAAAATGGCGTCGGCTGCCTCTTTTATACCCCTGCCGCACTGACGTCAGGGAAGAAGCGACGACAACCGACACCGGACCTAGACTTTGGAATTCGGTCGACCGAGGACCCGCCTGACGGCAGGATAACCCATCTGTAATGACTGCAGCTGTATGTACGATGAACATCTGTAAGAGGCCGCCAAAGCCGGCCGAGAGGGCCGACGCGACGACCTTAAAGGTGGTCGGGCCTCTAAAGGTGGTCGGGCCTCCTCCTGTTTCCAGAGAGAAGCGTGGGGAACGGAGCCGTGGGGAAGGAGGCTTGGTAATCTTTAATGGAGAGGAGAGAACCTTAGCTGGAGGGGCCGAGGGGTCCAATTCAGCCCGCCGTTTGTGGCTTCTCTCTCTCTCTCTTCTCTCTTTTCTGTCCTTTTTTGCCTCTCGCTCTCCCTGGGATGAGGTGGAAGGCTGAGTCCCAGACAAGGGAGGAGGGCCAGATGGTTGGACAACCACAGCCGCGGTTGTCGCTGCAGAGGGAGAACAGGAAGAAGAAGCCAATTCCGAGGGTAGAAGACCCGCCAAAATCAGCTTGTTCTTCCTATCTCACAAGGCCCGGGGGTTAAAAGCTGCACAGATCTGGCAGCCTGAGGAAAGGTGAGAAACCACCAAGCAAAGAACGCACTGAGTGTGACCATCCGCTGGCGACAGCTTATGGCCACACTCAGTACACTTAGAAAAAGTAGTTTTCTGGCTTTCAGCCATACCCTTCACACACACACACAGCACACACACACACACACACACACACACACACACACACACACACACACACACACACACACACACACCCAAAGGGAAAAGAAGGGCCTACTAGGGGACAGAAATTACCAAGGACAAGAGGGGGATAGATTAGTTACGAATAGAACTAATATATAAAAAAATATAGAAAATACTACACACACACAACCACTATACTACCCAAATATTTTAAGAAAATATTTTAAGAAGATTACAAGAAATAGTTACACTCGCCTGGAGATTGGAAGGAGGTTGCAGGGTAGTATGGGTAAGGGGGTGGAGCTTGGAGATCGGATCTTTAGCTTGGTATGCTGCCGGCTCGGATCCATAACCCACAGGTTGCTGATGAAATGAAGTTAACTACTTCAGATTCAAAGTTATCTCCTGGATGATCTGTCTATTTTTATGTGATAGATCTTCAAGATACATACTATCAACCACATCGAATCAATTTTCCTGTTAACAGGAAGAGTGGACTGAACCATGACTATAAAGAACTTGAAGTGTTTGACAAGTTGGTTTCGGTATGTTAGGTCCAATATTAGCCTGAGGCCTCCCGTCTTCTTTGGCACCAAAAAAAAAAATTCTTGAATGAGTTCCGAATCCTTGTTGGCCTGGTGAGAACTCTTGGAGGACTCCTTTTCTTAGCATTTTTTTTTTTATCTCTGAGGCTGCTTTCTCCCTCTGACAGGGTGACACATTGGGAAATTTTCATGAGTGAATGGGTGGGGAATTGAAAAGAGAATGTAACAACCTCTAGTACTTATTCTCTGCACCCAGGCATCTCTGGTGATGGACGTCCAGGTTTCTGGGTGCGGAGAGAAGTGCCTCTCCCCCCCAACTGCCTCCAGAGTGCAGTCGGGCAACTGTTCAGGGGCACTGGAAAGGCTTCTCAGAGGCCTTGGCTTTATGGACCCCACCCACCACATAGGTAATGTCTACCATTAAAGTTTCTCCATCTACCATCAGGGTATCTATCTCCACAGGATTCCTGAGACAGCCTTGGGATTTCCAGAACCATATCTTTTCTACTGCTTGTCTGGTTTCTTGAGAAGGTCCTCTGAGGGTTAGAAACACATAACCCTAGGGCAGAAAGGATTTTCACAAACTGTTCACTCCTGGAGAGCATCTCTTTAACTTTGGATACAAATAAGGTAGATCCATCATAGGGTGCATTGATAAAGGATGCCTTGTAGAGCTCTACAAAGTTGCAGAGGCACATCCAGGCTTGTCTTCTAATGGTAATGCCTGAACGCTCTTGAAATGCCTTCTGTTGTATGTGAGATCAGACGCGTGAAGGCATTTGACAGGGACTGGAGGGTGGCCACTTGTGAACAGACAGTCTTATCTTCCTCTGACATGTACCATGAGAGGGATTTGGCAAGTTTTTTCATCCGATCCCTCTGAAACCTTGCGAAATGTACCAGGTAATTCAGCGACCACAGGGCAAAGACGCTGAAGCAAAATTTCATTTCCTGACTCAGTCCAGTGCCATAGACTCTCTGTTAGGTGAATGAACAGAGGGACTTCCCTCAGGAAGTTCCTTTCTTGTGGCAGCGGTAATGACCACGGCATCAGCTGGTATCCCACTGCTCCAATGAACATGGTCTTTAGGTGTAAATAAATAATTATCTTTTTTTTCTTTTTTTTTATATATATAATGGACTCTGTCGTAGCCATAGCCATCCACACACGATTGGAAAGGAGGTCCACCATTTCATCCATGGGGGGGGCTGGAAGTAGCTGAACCGGTACCAAAGGTCTCAAGAAACACTGACTTCTCTTGAGAAAGGGCTTCAGAGGATCAACACCCCTTCTGTCTCAGAAGTTTGAGAATTTCTCCAAATCAGACATCCTCAGGGGGTGACCTGGGGACCTCCTCCCCTTCAATTAAGTCAGTGACTTCTGTTAAAGTCTCCTGTGGAGAATCAATGTGCCTTCTCTTGCATGTACAATTCCAGGGAACCTCCTCATGAGGATGATCCAAGGAGGACCTGGAAGTTTGCTGGGAATCCTGCAAAAAGACTGTCTGGAGGTTAGAACAGACTGGCTGCCCCAGTGGGACAGAATGAACAGACTCAGGATCCAGGGCAGACAGTTGTGAAGGTAGAGGACATAAGGGGGTAAGGATATCCTGTCCCCAGACTTGTGGAGAGCTCCCTCCACTGCCTCAAATGTAAACTCCAATGGGTAGCCCAAAACTACTCCAGTAGAAGCTAAAGTCACCTGCCTAGAGAAATCCAGAACTTCCCCATTACCCTGCCTCGATGCAGAGGTCAGAGCTGAAATGTATAGCACCGAGGCCCCAAGGGGAAGGGATGTCTCTGAAAATCTCAGGGTCGAACCCCTACCCCTGCCAGATCCAGCACTGAAAAGTACAGTTGTGTACACTTACCATAAATGTAGATGTTCGAGTGTATTCACTGTTGCAGTCATCACATTTGGGTTATCCCTGTCAGGGTAGCCCTTGGCCGGCACCAATACCAGAGGCTTAGTATTTCTGCATCGGCTGCTGTCGCTTCAGGACTGACGTCAAGTCGTCAGTAGTGTAAAGTAAAGCAGCCGACACCATTACATCAGTTTTTCTTGCCCTAAACTGTCAGAAGCTCCCAAGTGGGAGCCAGGTTCTGGTGGAAGAACCCCACCAGTAGAAAGTAAATACATATATGTCCCTTGTAAGGAAAGAGAAGAAAGAAGAGGGGGGTGGAGGGAGGGAAACCAGGACTGCAACAGTGAATACACTCGAACATCTACATTTACGGTGAGTGTACACAACTGAACTATGTTCTTTGTGTTTCACTGTTGCAGTCATCACATTTCCATTGACTCCCAAAGCTGAGGAAATGGGTGGAGGCAGTCAAGGAAACTAGGGGCTGGCTAGGATGCTCTGTAAGAATGCAGAGGCAAACCCTACCCTGGATTTGGAGAAGAGAGGCAGGTGGTATTGTCTGGTAAAAGTGTGAAGAGATGTTCAGGTGGCAGCCTCCAGGATGCCCCTGGTGGGGACTCCTCTGAGGAAAGCTGCAGAGGTGGAGGCTGCTCTGGTGGAGTGAGCCCTGACCCCCTTGATGGAGGCTTTCCTTGTTGTTTGTAGCAGAAATGGATACAGTGTGCTATCCATTTGGAAATTGTTTGTTTGGAGATGGCTTTGCCTTCTGCCCCTGTAGCAAAGATAAAAAGAAATTGATCAGACTTTCTGAAAGATTTAGTCCTGTCTAGATAGAATCTAAGCTGTCTGTGCACATCTAGAGAGTGCAGGATCCTTTCCACCTTGTTCTGGGGATTAGGAAAAAAGGCGGGCAAATTAATGGATTGGTTGAGAGCCACACTGGACACCACCTTGGGCATGAAGGATGGGTTAGTCCTGAGGGATACCCTGTCAGCATGGAAGATGATGAAGGGTTCCACAGCCATGAGTGCTTGCAGCTTGGAGACTCTTCTGGCCAGAAGGAAAGCTGCCTTCCAGGAGAGAATTTTTAGCTCTGCAGAAGAAGCTGGTTCGACAGGGGGCAGGGTGAGCTTTTCCAACACAAAGTTAAGGTCCCAAGCTGGAGTTGGTGCTCTTCTGGGTAGCCTCAAGTTGCTAGCCTCTTTTAGGAACTGTTTGATCAAGGGGTGTGAAAAAAGGGGCCGCTCAGTGGGAAAATGAGCAGAGATAGCAGAGGCATGAATTTTAATAGAAGAAAAGAGAGGCCACTGTGTAGTAGGTCAGCTACGTAATCCAGGATGAGAGGGGAGGGAGGGAGGGAGGGCTGTGCCGTACTGGCTTCCTTAGCCTGAATCCAGGTGCAGAACCTTTTCCATTTGTCAGCATAAGACCTTTTAATGCTAGGGCGTCTGGCCTCACGTATAACATCTAGAACCTGTTTACTGAGGTTGGCAGATTGATCGGTGGTTAGGGAATAAGCCAAGCTGCCAAACTGAGTGTCTACAATTGGGGATGCATTAATTCCCCTTCCCTCTGGGTCAGGAGGTTTGGAATCTGAGGAAGATGCCATGGTAGCAGTGGGGACATGCTGTGTAGCAAGGGGTACCAGTGCTGGCGAGCCCAGTCTGGAGCTATAAGAATTGTCCTTGGTTTTTCTTCTTTTATTTTGGCAGTACCCTGGGGATGAGAGGTAGTGGAGGAAAGGCATAGACCGATAGATTGACCCAGGGGAAGGACAGGACATCCACTTTCCAAGCCATGCAGAGATGCTCCCTGGTGCAGAATTTGCTGAACTGATGGTTGGTGTGGGAGGCAAACAGGTCGACCTTTGGGGTGCCCCATTTCTGAGTTATTAGGATGAAGGGTCTTCTGTTGAGCTGCCACTCGTGGGTCCAGAAGATTTCTGCTTAATTGGTCTGCCAGAGAGTTGTGAGAACCTGGTAGGAATTGTGCTAACAGGTGGAGTTGCATGGCAGAGGTTATGTGCAAAAGGGTCATGGCCAGCCTGCATAGAGGGTAGGAGTGAGTCCCTCCCTGCTTGTTAATATACCACATTACAGTGGTGGCATCTGTTTTGATTAGGAAAGCCCCTGGGGAGAGAAGAGGCTTGAAAGCTAACAAGGCATGCTGGACAGCCATCATCTCTTTTTGGATGATGTGCAGAGGGATTTGCTGTGGGCTCCACTGGCCCTGTATGCACCTGCCATCCAGGTCTGCAACCCAGGCGTAGTCTGATGCATCTATGGTGAGGGTCTGGGCAGCGGGGGGTGGTGAGAAAGTTAGTCCCTTGTTGTGGAAGCATGCTGTTGCCCACCAAAGAGAATCTTTTCTGAGGCAAGGAATTATAGGTATAAGAGTCTCCAGGTCTTGAGAGTGTTGACACCAAACTTTTAGGTACCACTAAAGTTTCCTCATATCCAGTCTGGCATATGGAATAAGTAGTATGCAAGATGCCACGAACCCCAGAGCTTGCAGGATCTTCCTTGCAGATAGCTGGGGTCTGGTGGCTAGTTGAGAGAAGTAAGTTGTCAGGAAATTTGCTTTTCTGGTGTAAGGAATGCCATCTGGGATGCTGTGTCCAGGCTTGCTCCCAGGAAGATAATCCTTTGGGTAGGCACCTGTTTGGATTTTTTTTCATTGATTGTGTACCATAGGGAGGTTAGTTGAGACTTTACAAAGGTCAGGTGCTTCAGCAGCTTTTCTTGGCTGTCTTCCTGAATTAGGCAGTCATCTAAGTATGGGTAAATCTGGATATTCTTTTGTCTGCAAAAGGCAATGGTCAGAGCCAGACATTTTGTGAAAACTCTGGGAGCAGTAGATAAGTCAAAGGGAAGCGCAGAGAACTGAAAGTGCTGAGATCCTGCCCTGAAATAGAGATATTTCCTGCATAATTCCCTGATAGGAATATGGAGGTAGGCCTTTTTTAGATCTAGGGTGGCTAGCCAAGCATCCTTGGAGAGCATGGGTTGCAGCTGCAAGAGGGTGAGCATTTTGAATCTCGGGATCACCAGGAAGGTGTTTAGAATGGATAGACTGAGGATGGGGAGCCAGGTGCCCTCTTTTCTGGGTACCAGGAAAAAGTCTGGAGTAGAAACCTTGGCCTCTCTGTTCTGCAGGAACATGCTCTACTGCCCTCAGAGAGCAGGGAAAGGACTTGCTTTTGTACCTCTGCCCACCGGTTTGGAGGTAGATTGGGGAACCCTTTTGGAGTAGGAAGGGTGTGGAAAGAAATTTTGTATTCCTGGCACACTATGTTGAGAACCCAGCAGTCATTGGCAATGGTGGCCCAGGTGCTTGTGTGAAAGGAGAATTTTCCTCCTAGGCGTATGATAATGTGGGCAGAGGTGGGGGTGAGTCATTGTGAGTTCTTACCATAAGGGGGTGGCTAAGAACTCCCTGGTTTTGAAGTGGAGGTAGTCCACTGCTTAGATCTCTGCATTCTCTGTGGCTGCTGTCTGGGGGGGGTCTGGTTCCCTGGGGTCTGGGCTGGACAGGCTTAGTGGAAGCAGGAAAGGTCCAGTGCTTGGTGGGACAATGCCTGCTGAACCTGCGTGGCTGGACCTGTAAGAAATCATTAACTGTCTGCATAGATTTTGCTTTTTCTTCCATTTTTTTTAAGACCTCTTCTGCCTTAGTGCCAAATAACTTGTCTTTGTGCAGGGGGGCATCCAACAATTTAGGTTTGACATGGTCTGGCAATGGCTGTTCCTTAAGCCATGCACACCTTCTAATGACAGATCCAGTAACTACTGCCCTGCAAAAAGCTTCTAGGGCATCAAAACCACAGTGCAAGGTGTGTTTAGTTACTTGACTTGCAGAATGCATTAACTCTTGTAACTCTTTAGATTCTGCACAAGCAGGAAAGGAAGACATTTTTTGTTTGAGGAGTTTCAGGGTATATTGCTGAAATTTTAGCATATGGAACTGGCAATTTAGTGCCCTGATAGCAAGAGTAGCTGAGGTGTATACTCTTTTACCCTATCTGTCTAGTGCTCGGGAATCCCTATCTGAGGGGGTGGGATTTTTCGCAGAGGTTGCTTTAATCCCTTTAGGCCCTTGAGAAATTGCCTCAGGGTCAGCAGTAGGATTTTTAAAAAGAAATGCGTGCGAGTCAGGGACTCTATAGTACCTGTCTGGATTTTTGGATGCAAGAGGGAGGTTGTCAGGAGTCAAACTGGATTCCAGGAAAACATCCTCCACAACATTCAGGACTGGGGGGGAATGGCCAAGGGTCTGTGCTGTGGAAGATCTAAGAATTCACTGAGTCTCTTTTTAGACTGAGAGTAGTCCTGACTCTCCCACTGGAAATGCTCCCTTAAGGTATGAAGGGTTTCCCCAAAGGAAAAATTCTCTGGGTGACAGGCAGAAGGGACGGAATCCTCTGCATCAGAATCCTTATAAGTAGAGAGGGGTTGCATGTCTTCATATTCAGATGCATCAGAGTCATCTGACTCTTGTTCAGACAGAACTACAGGGGACAGATCTCTCTTCCTTTTGGAGAGGGTAGCTTGGCTTCCCCTGATCAGCATGAGGTCTTCCGCCATTTTAAGCATTTGAGACTGAGGCAAGGAAACAGGTGCCCGAGATTGGGTCGTCGATTCCTTGGGTGTGGATCGTACCCTGGGCCTAAGAAACTTGGCAGTTCTCGAAAGAACGGTAGTCATGAAACGGTTTGTGTTGAGACTCGGAAGTGTGAAGGACGTCTTTGGAAGCCAGTGCCTGCTCAGTGGCTCCAGACCTATCCAAGGTAGAGAGGACCGCAGGATCCTTAGTTGAAGAAGAGTTCTGCGGCATACCGGACTCTGAAAGAGTCTCGGTAGTGGTCTGCGAATCCACAGAAGCGGGCATCAGGGGCTGCGAAAGCAGCTCACCGAGGACCGGAGAACTGACGACTAGCTTAACGGAAGCGTCATTGGTAGGTTTGGACCTGTGAAGTCTGTGTCTGTCGTTATCTTTACGTTTTTTCAGAAGATCTGCTGTTGGATGGCTTACTGAAGCCATATCAGAGTTAGAGGACTATAAGCGAAAATATCTAGCTACAATAAAGGCCCGACAATGGATAGTTCTGGCATTGAACAAAGCACAGAAGCGACAGCGGGGGACATCGTGGTCTGGGCCTAACAAGTGACGCAGTAAGAATGAAAGTCTCGGTGTGGTATTTGCTTTCCACAAGCGAGACAATTGTTAACTTTTTCTGACATCGGTTAGTGCAAGAAAAAAGGATCCCCAACAGGGTACATAGCTTTAGAAGACTTCAGCTTCGAATCAGTAGATGAAACTCAGGTAGTGGCTGACCGGCACTCATGCGAACTGCTTCTGCTTCGGCCTCCATGGAAAGAAAGACTGATAATGGCGTCGGCTGCCTTACTTTATACTACTGACGACCTGACGTTAGTCCTGAAGCGACAGCAACTGATGCAGAAATACTAAGCATCTGGTATTTGGGCCGGCCGAGGGCTACCCTGGCAGGGATAACCCAAATGTGATGACTGCAACAGTGAAACACGAAGAACAGCTACGGTTCCATGAACCCTCCAGCTCCCACAAGGTCGGTGCTGGCTAGACAAGAGAAGAAAATGGAATCAACAAAGGCCAGGTCTTCAGATCCAACCTACACAATACTGAATTCCCAGATCCTGAACCTCTGAAGCTAAAGGGCGGATCAGAGAAGCAATCAGTAAAGGTGTTTGGGTGGGTCCAAAGCTCATGGGTCCGATGGCAGATGAGTGGAAAGAACTTCCAAGTGAATTTGGGTACTACGAAATTTTCTCATCATCCTGGCCATATCTGCTTTGGACAGGCTCCTGACAGATTGTAAAGATGAGGAGGAAGATGGAGGTCTAGAAATTCTACATGAAGTTTCTTGCAGAAAAGGAGAATGAAGTCTCAATAAAAATTGCTCTGGAGAGAATCGGGGCTGCTTATGAGTGGAGACTTGTGCAGAGCCAACACTGGATCCGAAGAGGTGGATGGATCCAAAACTTTAGACATCTTTAGGGACAGAACTAAAGTCGGCATTGAGCAAGAACAGCAGTCAAGGGAGTGCTTCCTTGACTCTTTAAACTTTTCTTTTGATTTGTCTTTGATCTTATCACCTTTCTCTCCTTGACATTTTCCCCCAGATTTAGCAGTGGAAGGGTAAGTTCTGTATACTGTGGAAGAAGAAGGCAGTACTCCTTTGAGAATAAGTTTGTTCCTGTATTCAACAGAGACAATCTGGTTGAAGCTAGAACAAAGGTCACACACAACCTCAAGATGAGCAGCCTGAAGACAATATACGCAATCAGAGTGGGCATCCTAGTTGGGTATTTTGTGCCCACTCAATGAACATTTCTTAAAATATCCTACAAAGAAGGCTGAAACAACCCTGGAAGAAAAAAAAAACACACAGCAAAGCTAGAGAAGAACAGACAGAATACAAACAATGGTACCAAAACTTCCAACAAACTTAGGAAAGAAGACACTAACTATGGTACTAAGATTACTCTAACAAGTAGAGGAAGAAAAGGGAGACAAGGGGGGCTAGGCCTAAGAGAGAAACAACAACCTCCAATAGCAACAATATATCTAGAAGCTTTTTTTTGTTTTGTTTAATACTATAGGGGAGGCAGGAGGAAACAAGAGAAAGAAATGAAAGGATCCTGACAAAAGAGGGTAACCTTATGCAAAAAAGTGACTTATCTCCCAAAAAACATTCGAGTCATAAAGACACCATGTCTGATCACTGAAGTGGCAAATGAGATCGGAGGTAATCTGGGGCTTGGAAGAGGATTATGGGTAAGGGGGCCTGAACTATATATACATCCAAAGTCTAAGAAATGGCCAAAGTCAGATTTGAAACCAATGGGTGGGGAACAAACGAAAAAGACAACTTCAGATCAGGAGGCTTTGTGACTGGGGTGGACAAAACTGCACCTCTCTGGGTAACACACTTATGCCCCTATTGGAATAGCAGGATCATTACCTGGGCCATGTGTCATGTCTGAATGGTTATAAGAACAGCCTATAAAAACACAGGCAGCGTCAATGTATCACTATGCTCCACATGGTGTTTTATAACACTGTTTCTAGAAATTATATCCCATGACAAACAACTTCCTATAGCTGCACATTAGCATATTTAAATCTATGAGTTAACATGTGTTACTTAAATAGAACAGTTTTCAAAAGTAAGTTGATACAAAAGTATATTATGGGCTGTTACATCAAACAAGATCTTTTTGTGCACTTTCAAGACATTTAAATAGCTGTGACTTTTCAGTCTATGATCACCTCTCAAAATATCAATGTGAGGTATTTAAAGGCTTTCCACATCTAGTGCAGTAAAACATTTGTTCTCTGCACATCTGACCTTTATTTTGGAATAGCTACATATTATAACTTTAGTGGAAACATGACTAGAAAAGTCTCTCTTGCTATCACAACTCTCACAGTCTCTATCATCATAAAACAATACTGGCTAACAAATTCTGGCCCCTTTTCCTCTTTCGAGATTTAAGTATCTATCTAGTATTTCTTTTTATGCTGACTACTCCCTGGTATCCCCTTTATTCTGTAATGATGTTTAAGCATCTGTAAAGCAATAAAATTAGGCAATCTGTTGCTCAACCTTCTGCCCATTAAAAAGTAAGATGGTGGGAAACTGAGTCCCTGCAATGGAATAATAATATACTCCAAAAGCAAACAAAAAAATGTTCAAAGCTTTTGCTACTGCTCTTTCTCACACTTTACACTGTTTGGCTTACTTTCCCCCAATTGCCTACTTGACTTCAGATGGTGTACAACAGATGCTATATGTCTTGCTGAAGCATGAAAAGGTGACATACCTCTCAACTGTACAGAGTTTCATGGAATGTCCAGAAATTTGTCTCATATTTTTGGTCCACTTTTCCAAAAAAAAGTGTGGTTTTCTGGCAAATCATTAGTAAATCAATCAAGATCGAGGTCAGAAAATGACAGACATTTGAGTTTAAGACTTCATACCTTTCAAAAAATTCATGCTAATGCAAAACCTGCTATACAATTAAGTTTTTAAGTTTGTAAGAGCAATATTTAAAAATTGTCCCTATTTTTGCTTCTTTGTCCTACCATTAATTATGGCTTTGTCCAGATTTCTTGCTCCAAGAGGTTAAGAGGTATGAAAGGTGAACACTTACGAACAATATTAAATGATAATTTCTAAAACTGCCACGATAGGAAACTAACAGTTAAGCACTTACCATAACTTGGTATCTGTGTTATCCGTAGTCACCATCACATATGGGCTAGGATCCAGCATCGGATCCGAGCCAGCACACTTAAACAACAGCTTAGCTCAAGTGCCTCCCCTCCCATAATGCTCTGCTGCCCTCTAACCCCTCATATCGAGTTTGCCCTGGAGAAAGAAAACAGACAGAAAAGACCTGCCACCAGACTAGAGAACATAGGTTCGTTGTTGAGATGAAAATTAGAAATTGCTGCCAACTGAACTTTGATCATAGAAAAACTAGTGCCCTCCTGAACAAGGGAAGCCAGGAAAAGTAGAATGTCAGAAATAAAAACCGAGAAAGGGTCCAGATTCCGATCATTAGCCCACACAGAGAATCTCCTCCACTTACTTCTGTAGACTCTGTTAGAAGAAGATATTTGAAAAGCAAGGATAATATCCTTCACAGGGGACGTAAGCCTGTACTTAGCAAGAATCACTGGAATCACTGGAACGGGACAAAACATGCTGTCATCTGGAGGGTCTGCAAATTTGGGAGCAGCTGGAGAGAGGGATAGGACATCAGCTCCAGCACTGGATTGAGCACCCAAGGTGAGTGGTTCAGATGAGACCACAGAAAAGGGAACCACATCTGCCGACTCCAAAAGGGGGCAATGAGAATCAACTGCATCCCGAGGCATCTTGCTTTCTGGATAACTCTTGGAATTAAAGGTAAGGATGGAAAGGGAAAGTCATACAGGAGACCTGTAGGCCACTCGTGAGTCAGAGCAGCCCTGGGGGACTCCCCCTCTGGGGGGGATCAGGGCTAAGTAGTTGCTGCATTTGTGGTTGACAGGGGGAAACAAACAGATCGCAGCTCGGTTGGTCCCACTGAGGGAAGATCGGCTTGGCCACTAATGGATTCAGGGACCACTCCTGAGGGGTTAGAATAGCTCTGCTCAGCTTGTCCGCTAGCCTGTTGGAGTCCCCACGAATGTGCATTGCAAGGAGAAAGCGCCCTATGGACATTGCCACTCCCAAGCCCTCATGGCCTTGCAACACAGCAGATAAGAAAGTGTGCCCCCTTGCTTATGTACCACACAACAGCCATGTTGCCTGTGTGAACTGCTATTGTTCCTAGAGGAAGGCAGTCCTGAAATGCTTGCAACAAGAGTAGGACGGTCTCATCTCTAGAACATTATTGTGCAGTGTGGTCTCTGACTGGGACCACGTACCTTGGACAGTCTTCCCCTGGAAGTGCCCCCCAGGAGGGAAGTGTCCGTAGTCACCATGGTCGTTGGAACTGGGGAAGAAAAAGATCTGCCCACTAGGAGGTCTGGAGAGTGCACCAAGACAGATGTCTCCTGACACACACTGGAGTGAGCCATATAGGGACTTACAGAGGGTGAGAGAGAGGGTCTACTTCATTCCACTGAAAGCTCATTTCTCTGAAACTCAGTTGCCTGCGCACAATTCACTGAAAGCTCATTTCACTGAAAGCTCATTTGACTGAAAGCTCATTTAGTTGAAAGTTATATATGGCCTTTTCCCCACTGTAGTGCGATCCTGGAGTACATAAAGTAAGGTGGTGCGTGGGGGGGTGTAGCCCCCCCACATAGTTTGATTATATACAGTCTTCTGGAAAGAGTTATTCATTGGACTTGCAAGTATTCATACCTATGGTTTTAAACATTTAAAATAGGTGAGGGGCTACACCCACCACACCCCCCAATGTGGGGGGGGGGCACCCTTACTTTATAGACTAACTACAGGATTGCACTACAGTGGGAGAAAAGGCCACATATAACTTTCAACAAAATGAGTTTCTGTCAAATGAGTTTTCAGTGAAATGAGCTTTCAGTGAATTGTGCGCAGGCAACTGAGTTTCAGTGAAATGAGTTTTCAGTGAAATGAAGTAGACCCGAGACAGAGCGGACAACTGAACCACCAGGGTCCACTGTAGAACTCTCATGTAATACCTGGCCACGAGGACCAGGTAAATGGTTGTTGCCACAGAGCCTAGAGCCCTTAGAATGAGTGACACTGAAGGATGAGTTTGCTCCAGAAGAGATTGTATGTGAGAATGGATAAGAAACACGTGTTGGAGGGGAAGAGCTGCAATCTCCGAGATAGTAGCCAACTGACTGCCTATGAATTCCAGCTGTTGAGATGGGGGTCAAGGAAGACTTGGCAGGATTCATTGTTATCCCCAACTGATCGAAGAGACAAAGAAGGAAGCGTGTGGTCTCCACCAGTTGATTCTGTGTGGAAGCTGTGAGAAGCCAATCGTCGAGATAGGGAAAAACCTGGAATCCCTGCAGCCAGAGATGAGCTGCCACCATTACCATACACTTGGGTGCTGTTGTGAGTCCAAAGGGCAGGGTTCTGAACTGGAAGTGATCGGCTCTTATGCGAAAGCGGAGAAATCTCCTGAACCACCTGTCTGATATGATAGTATACGTCCTGGAGATCCAGAGCACATCCAATCATTTTTGTGCAGAAGGGGCATAATAGACTGTACAGGGACCGTCCGGAACTTTAACTTCTTGACAGAGAGGTTCAATTAACGGAGGTCCAGAATCGGACGCAGGAACCCAGTTCTCTTCGGTACCAAAAAGAAGTGGGAGTAAATTCTAGATCCTGTCTGTCTTGAGAGAACCTGTAGGATGGCTCTTTTTTGAACAAGGTTGGAAACCTCTAAACAGGCTAACTCTCTATGACTGGGTGGCACATCGGAGAGAGTTCTGCTTTTCGGCAGGGGGTCGGAAAAGGGAATACAGTAGATCCTGGATATAATTTTAGCACCCACTGATCAGTTGTGATGTTTGCCCAAGCCAGTGGGTGCAAGGATAACCAACCCCTGGACTGCCTCCAGGGAGGGACAGCCGGGCAACACCTCAGTGGCGCTGGAAGGGCTTCTCAGAGAAGGGTGCCCTGGAACCCTGGTTTTGCTGGCCTCCTCTGCCCCTAGGGCGACGTCGACCATTGAAACCGCTCCCCCATCTCCTGGAAGAGAACTCTTCTTGAGCCTCCTGAAAGGAAGACTGCGACTTACAGAACCACATTTTCTTGTTCCCTCGTTGGGTCTTGGGAAAGGGCTTCTGGTGGGTAAAGAATTTGATCCCTACAGCCGACAGTGTCTTCCCTTCTTGTTCACTGCAGGTCAAGGTTTTGACGCTTGGTCCAAAGAGGGTTGAACCATCAAAGGGGGCGTTAGTGAATGATGCTTTAAAAGGCAGCTGCAAACCCACATAAGCACAGCCAGGCATGCTGCCTATGGCTTCTGCCCGTTTGGAACCCTCTGCGGCATTGGATATCAACCTCATGGACGAGTTAGCTATACGTGAGAGTGACAGCTTGGGAGAAACAGCCTTAAAGTCCTCTGCAGGCATGGACTCTAAGAGGGAAGTGGTAAGCTCCTTTATCAAATCCCTCTGGAAACAGGTAAAATGCATCAGATAGTTTAATGCTTGCAGGCTGAAAGAAGCCAAATCTGTCCAGTGCTCTCAATTTGCAATTGGGAGGATGGACAGATGAACTTTGTTCTGGCTGCTACCACAATCACATCCACTAGAACTGTCTTGGTTCAAAAAGCCTCGTCTGATGGGGGGGCTCAAAAACTTGCCTGCTCTCTTGGGTACTGGCTCCACTGTATCGGGTTCCTTCCAAGCCCTGCTGGCAATAAGGTTGATCAAAGAGTCAGCAGGGAAGGACACCCAACAGGTAGATAGGCCCATACCGAACGCCTCCAGAAACATGGCTTCCTCACAGGACGGGGGCTGGGCAGACCAACCACCCTTAGCTTTAAGAATCTCCAGGATATCACCAAAGGAGACATCATCGGGCAGTGACCTTCATGACCCATCCCATTCATCAATATCCATGTCCTCCATAAGAAACTCTAATGGGGAGTCAAGACGTCTCCTCTTATATGTCCTCTTCTGAGGGACTTCTTCTGTGGGAGGCTTGGGGGAAAGACTCGGAAGAGGTGGGGACCCCGATAGGGGTAACTTCCCCCTGCAGGCTAGGTCAAACGGGCTGATCAGGAGTAGGATGAGAGGGATCCACTCAAACTCTGGGGCTGGGATGAGCATGGCGAGCAGGGGAAGCTACTCTGGTAGCAGAGATAGATCTTTCCACCACCGGAAAGCAGACGGACTGGAGGAAGCACCCTCTCCGTATCCCGCTAACAACACTACAATGGAGGAAGGAGCAGACCCCACCAGAACCTCCAACCCTCAGGAGAATGTCGGCCCAGAGCTATCAAGAGCTGAAGCACCAAGGGGCAGAGAATGGTCAGAAAGACCCAGACCCAAACCAGCCCCTACCGACTCCGAAGGGACAACCCAGACAGGTGGTCCCGCCTATCCCGGGGGAAGGGGAGCAGAACGGGCCACAGACTCTGATAGGGTACAGACAAGAGAAGTCCCGGTAACCCCCACATCCTCCATGCTGCTCACAGGCTCTGCAAAGTCCAAACCCTGAGAAGTTGGATGAGGAGAAGGATGTCGGGGAGAGGGAGAAGGCTCCCTAATCCTGTGGGCTGAGGAAGGCAAAAGCCCCAGTTCGAGACCTCAAAAAGGACCACATCATCCTGTCCATATCAGAGGGAAGGATGCTCCAAGAGGATCAGGAGGAAAAGTACAGTTTTGTAACTACCATAAATGTAGATGTCCGAACAGGATAGCATCTGCAGTCCTAACAAATGGGTTGTCCTGTCGTCAGGCAGCCCTTCGGTCGGCCGGATTCCAAAGTCTGGGTCTGGCCTCGGCTGGTGTCGCACTTCACCCGACGTCATCTCTGCTGGTCTTCGGGTATAAAGGCATCAGCCGACGCCATTTTCCTCAGTGTTTCTTGCCCCAGATGCCAGTTGCCCTCTTGGAAAACTAAATTTTGGGTAAATGCCAATGTTTCCAAAAAAAACAGTAGGCAAACACAAACAATAAGCATGTATGTACATATATACAAACAAATACACCATAAGAGATCCCCCCCTAGCTAGCTATTAGGAGGGTAAATACCCTAGGAGTACCACAGAGGGGAGGGAGGGTGGGTAATCCTGACTGCAGATGCTATCCTGTTCGGACATCTACATTTATGGTAGGTACAAAACTGTACTATGTCCTTCAAGGATGCATCTGCAGTCCTAACAAATGGGTAGAATACCATAGCCAAACTAGGGGAGGAGGAAGAAGAATTATGGTGTAGTTAGGATCCCTTGCAATACAGCAGTGGCAAACCCTGCTCGGGATCTAGAGTATAGAGGTAAGTTGTAATGCTTGGCAAATGTATGCACGGAGGTCCAAGTAGCCGCCTCAATAATGTCCTTGGTAGCCACTCCTCGTAAGAAAGCTGTGGTAGTGGCTGTAGCCCTTGTAGAGTGAGGTCTTATGTTCTGTGGAATTTGCTTTCCATGGTAGGAGTAACAGAATCTTATGCAATTTCCTATCCACTTGGAGATTGTCTGTTTGGAAATTGCTTTTCCTTCCCTTCCTGTTGCATAAGCTACTAGAAGCTGGTCAGTTTTTCTATTGCCCTTGGTTCTGTCCAGGTAGTAGCGCAACTGTCTATGTACATCCAAGATATGCAGCAGTCTTTCCCCCCTGTTCTGTGGATTGGGAAAGAAGGTAGGTAGGTGGATTGCCTGGTTTAGAGACACTCTGGATACCACCTTAGGCATAAATGTAGGATTAGTTCTCATGGACACTATCTTGATGGAAGATTAGGAAGGGTTGTACTGCCATTAAGGCCTGTAGTTCAAACCCTTCTTGCTGAAGTAATTGCCAGTAGGAAAGCAGTTTTCCAGGATAGGTGTTGAAGATCTGCTGTTGCTGCTGGTTCAAATGGAGGGAGTGTCAATTTTTCTAGCACAAAGTTCAAGTCCCATGCTGGTAATGGTGGTTTCCTAGGAGGTTTTACATTCTTGATTCCTCTGAGGAACTGCCTGAGTAGAGGATGTGAGAAGACAGGGGATCAAGTTGTATTCTGCAGAAATAGCTGATGCATGTATCTTGATGGAGGAATAGGACAGGCCTGTATGGAGAAGCTCTGCCAAGTACTCCAGGATGTTAGCAATATCTATCTTTGACACATCTTTTCCTCTTTCAGTACTCCAAATGACAAACCTTTTCCATTTTCCTGCATAGTTCCTTCTTGTTGAAGGTCTGCGGGCCTCAAGGATAATGTCTTTAACCCTTTGGGATAAATCTGGGTTAGTTGCTGTTATGTAATGTTCCAGGCAGTCAGTTGCAGAGTTTTTAGGTTTGGATGCATGATGTTGTAGTCGTTCTGAGTTAACATCAAAGGCATCCGGGGTAGTGTCCACGTTCTCCCCCGAGACATGCTCCTCAGCAATGGATACCAGTGTTGTCTTGGCCAATTTGGAGCTATCAGAATTATCCTTGGACGTTCCTCTTTGATTTTCAGTAGTACCTTGTGCATCAAAGGAAGAGGTGGAAATGCATATGCTGTCAGGCCTTTCCAACTGAAGGATAGAGAGTCCACCTTCCATGCAAGTGGGTGGTATGTCCTTGTGCAGAATTTCTTGAGCTGGTGGTTGAGTGGGGATGCGAATAGGTCTATTTGTGGCATTCCCCATTTCTTTGTGATGGCCTTGAAGATGTCCGGGTGTAGCATCCATTCGTGAGCATCCGAGGTAGTTCTGCTTAACATGTCTGCTAGGATGTTTTCTTTTCCCGGTACAAATATTGCTTGTAACTGGATGTTATAGCTCAGAGCCATATTCCATAGGTTCAGAGTCATTCGGCATAGGGGGTATATGAATAAGTGCCTCCCTGTTTGTTGATGTACCACATGACTGTGGTGTTGTCTGTCCTTATCATTAAATGGCCTTCTTTGAGGAATGGTCTGAAATTCTGGATTGCTAGTTTTACTGCCAGCATTTCTTTTTGATTTATGTGCAGGTGCAGCTGATCTGGAGTCCATAATCCTTGTATACATTTGTCCAGCATGTGTGCCCCCCAACCTAGGTCTGAGGCGTCCGTTGTGATGGTTTGGCTTGCTTGAAAGTTGTGGAAGGGCATGCCTGGGTTTGACTGGCATGTTTGAGCCCACCATAGGAACTCTTGTTTCAGGCATGGGATTAGTGGTATTTCGGTTTCTAAGCTGTGCCTGTGTTGAGACCATAAATTCTTTAGGTACCACTGTAGCTTTCTCATATGTAGTCTGGCATGGGGGACCAGGATTATGCATGATGCCATGAAGCCCAAGGCCTGCAGTACTTTCCTTGCTGTTAGTTTGTTCTGCTTTGTTAATGCCAAGAAGTAAAGAGGGAGTTGTTCTTGTTTTTCTGCAGTTAGGAATGCCATCTGTTTGACTGTGTCCAATTCTGCACCCAAGAATGTTCTTGTTTGGGATGGTATCAGTCTTGACTTTTTTAAATTGACTGTGTATCCCAGGGCTTGTAGTAAGCAAATGACTCTTTGTAAGTCTTTTGTCAGCTTGCTTTTGTTGTCCGCTTGTATCAGGCAGTCGTCCAGGTATGGATAAATTTGGATTCCCTGTAGCCTGCAATGAGCGATTACTGATGCCAGGCATTTTGTGAATACTCTGGGCGCAGTAGATAAGCCAAAGGGCAATGCTGAGAATTGATAATGCTCTGATCCTGCAAGAAATCTGAGGTATCTTCTGCAATTTGGTCGTATGGGGACGTGCAGGTATGCCTCCTTGAGATCTAGAGTTACCAGCCAACACTCCTTGCCCAGCATGGGAAGAAGTTGCTGTAGGGTCAGCATTTTAAATTTTGGAACAATGATAAATGTGTTTAAGGCGGACAGGTCGAGAATAGGTCTCCAACCTTTCTCTTTTCTTGGTACTAGGAAGAGTCTGGAGTAGAATCCTTTGCCCTGTTCTGTAGGTGGTACCCTTTCCACAGCTCTCATCTTTGTTAATTGAGCTATCTGTTTTAGAGCTTCTGTTTTTTGATTTGGAGGTAGGTTTGGCATTCCTCTTTTTACTGGTAAGGTGTGGAAATGAAACCTGTAGCCTTGGTCTATAGTTTGCAAAATCCACTTGTCTCTTGTGATATAGTGCCAATTTTTTGAAAATAAGGCTAACTTTCCGCCTAAGGGTGCTGCTATTTGTTCCCTGGTAGGCGGTGTCAGAGCCAAGTCACTGTGATTGTCCTGTTGCAGTGGCAGTGGTTGTGTCTGTGCCTCGTTGGTTATTGCCTTGCCACTGGCGCCCTCTGTAGGCACCTCCTCTGGATTGATTTCTGCCTCTGGAACGCCTATTCCTGCCTCTCTGAGATTTAGAGGAGTCTGGAAAGGACCAATTTTTGGAAGGCCAGTTCCTGCTAAATCTTGGGGCTGAACCTGTAAGAAATCTTTAACTGTTTGTACAGATTTTGCCTTCTCTTCCATTTTCTTCATTACTTGCTGGGCAGGAGAACCAAATAGACTGACCTTATCCATAGGAGCATCTAATAGCTTTGCTTTAACATGATCCTGTTCTTTCAACCATGCATGCCTTCTTATAACTGTGCCAGTCATGGCTGATCTAAATGAAGCCTCCAGTGCATCATAGCCACATTTTAAGGAATGGTTACTAACCTGCTGAATGTTATTCACCATTTCTAAAACATATTTCTTATCTAAGGAATCATCAGAGGACAGTTTCTTAGTTAACTGATCAAGCATAAACTCTTGGTATTGGATCATATGAAACTGACAGTTCAAAGCTCTAGCTGAGAGAGTGGCAGAGGTGTAAACTTTTTTTACCCCATCTCTCTAAGGACCTGGATTCCCTTTCAGAAGGGAGGGTTTTTTTTGCTGAGGTCGAAGCTACTGCCTTAGGTCCCTGGGAGATTGTCTCAGGATCTGCAAGGGGAGCCTTGTATAGGTGGTGATGAGTGTCCGGTACCCTGTAAAACCTATCGGGCTTGGCAGGGGCTGGAGGTAAAGTATCAGGAGCAGTGCAAACATCATTAAATGCATCATCCACAACAGAAAGAAATGGAGGTATAGCTAAGGGCCTATGTTGCGGTAAATGGAGAAAGGTCCTAAGCCTTTTTCTTGAATCAGAGAAATCTTGTCCCTGCCATTGGAATTGCTCTCTCATGGCATGTAAGGTTTCCCCAAAGGAAAATTCCTCTGGTGGAGAGGCAGAAGGAATAGATTCTTCAGCATCGGAATCTTCATAAGTAGAAAAAGGAGCCTCTGGATGGTCTGTATTGTCTGAGTCATCAGAAGAATCATCTGAGGACACTGGCTCAGGGGGCTCTGCTCTAGGTCTCTTTTCTGGAGGCTGAGAGGCCCTGTCTGGGTGAGATTGGGATCCCCTTATTAAAGAGATGAGATCCTCTGCCAGAGTAAGCATTTGAGAACTGGAACTGGGCCTGTGTGAGGGGGCTTAACAGGCACAGATTTAGCAGATTTGGCTGCTTTAGCCCTGGCAAAGGCCTTTATAGACATGGCTGCAGGAGGCCTAGCAGCACCACGTGCTGGGGTAGAGACATCCAAAGGGATGGTGTCCGATAATTCTGGAGGAACCACATTAATAGGCAAAACTTCAGAGGCCGATTCAACTAGGGTAGCAGGAGCCTCGGTAGTAGTCATGGATTCGCTGAAGATTGACCCGTTTGCTCGGTTTCGCCGAAACCGAGACACTCATGTTTGCTTAACCGTGGTTTCGCCGAAACCGCGGACCGCGAGTGTCGGTCTTTTCTTTGCGTTCTTAACAATTTGAGAAGTCGGAGGATCCGACGGCATAATGTACGCAAAATCTGAGCCGAAAAACTGTTCAGCAAACTCCGACCGACGCCTAAGCGTTCGTCGGTTGAAGGAAGCACAGGCTAAACAGGCTGCTACGTCGTGGTCTGGGCCTAAACAAGGTAAGAAGAGTGGAAATCTTTATGAGGTATTTGTTTCCCACAAGTTAAACAGTTATTCACTTTTTCTGACATCGGCTGAGGCAAGAAAGAGTCCCCAACGGGGTACTTAGCTTTTTAGAAGTCTTCGAAGTAGTATTCGGTAGTAGTAATCTCTGGATCTGACCGACCGGCACTTGCGAACAGCTTCTGCTTCGGGCACCACGCGGCAAGAAAGACTGGGGAAAATGGCATCGGCTGATGCCTTTATACCCGAAGACCAGCAGAGATGACGTCGGGTGAAGTGCGACACCAGCCGAGGCCAGACCCAGACTTTGGAATCCGGCCGACCGAAGGGCTGCCTGACGACAGGACAACCCATTTGTTAGGACTGCAGATGCATCCTTGAAGGACATCACAGGGCCGAGCTGGAGACCAGTGCCAGGATCCAGCGGGTCTTCTCCAATGGTCTGGGGAAAGGGTCCTATGTGGAGGTGTAAACAAATGATCCCCTCCTGCAGGATCCGAAGGAAGATCCTCAACTAGAATGGGATCAGACATGGGTCTCGGGTCCGACCGCATCAGATCCGAGGAAACAGGGGGGTCTGAGGAAACAGTTTTGGAACCCCTAGGATCTGAAGGGATCAGATCTGTGACAGGTCTGCTCTGGCTCAGATCCGAAGGCATCAATCCAGAGTCCTTGGATCTGGGAGTCAAATCCGAAGCCCTCGGACACGAAAGACCAGGACCAGAAGCCGTGGATCTGGGAGTCGACTCTCTAGAAGTCCTCGGGTCAGAGACCATCGGATCCAACACCGCTACGGCTGGGGTCGGATCCGGGGATCTGGGATCCGGCAGCCTAGCTTTCTTGGAGGAAACCTCTGCTGAAGATGAAGAAGAGGAAGGCTTTCTTTTATAGCCAGAGGAACCCGGCTTGGTGGCGGACTCCTTGAACAAGGGAACCCCCCTGAACCATGCCTTTTAAAAGAAGCTTATTCGGGTGGTCGACCAGAGTACTGGGATGTTGCATTCAACTTCCAGGTGGCCAGCGCTGAGACAGCAGAGTCACTCCTCAGGGGAGTTGGAAACCAGCATCTTCCGCCCACATAAGGAGCACCTCTTAAACCCTAGAGGCTTCTCCGACATAGCAAAGAACAACCAAAATCAAAGGGAAAAACCAGAGAGGAGTCGGAAAACCAGTTACAAGGTCTAAGCATAGAACGTCCATCCTACACAGAAAACACACTTTTTGTTGTTGTGTCTTTCGGCTTTTCCCAGTTAGGGGTCGCCACAGTGGAACTCCGGTCCGCTAATGATTGCTAATTGATTTTACGTGCCGAGTTACCAGCCCTGACGCACAACCTTCAACGAAGGTACGCCCATTTGCGCATGTCTTCACGCAGAAGACGCTCTAGCTGAGAATCGAACCGGACAGCGTCTTACTGTGAGGCGACAATGCTACCGCAGCACCACCACCATGGACACAGAAAACACACTAATACCACTAAACTAACAAAAATTTAACAGAAAGCAAGTAGCGTAAAGAAAGAAAACTCTACACTAGCACAGTTCCCAATCAAAATTACGGCTCAGTGGTGCAGCAGTAGCATTGTTGCTTCACAGCAAGAGGTACTCTGGTTCAATTCTCGGCTGGGGTGCCTTTCATGCAGAGTCTGCATGTCCTCCCTGCATTCGTGTGGGTTTCCTCTGGGTGCTCCAGTTTCCTCCCACATTAGAAAGACATGTGCCTGGAGCATTTCTCCCCGGGCCTCCGCTGAAAATTATCTCATTTCAAGTCGGACTTTCCCAGTTAACAAATGTTAAATAAATAAATAACATGGAGAATGCCAAAAAAGACAAACCAAGGAAAACGGCCAAAGGGAGGGGAAAAAAACACTATCGAGACTACAAGAAGTACTCTACAACTAAACTTAATAAAACAGGGAAGAAAGCATCTAAGAGAGAGAGAATCTACTTACTGACAAATACGGAAAACCCAAGGAGCTGAGCAATCTGCATCTAATAGTTGAAGTGGCAAACAAGATCTGAGGGGTTACGGGGCAGCAGAGCATTATGGGAGGGAAGGAGCTCGAGTTAAGCTGTTGTCTAAGTGTGCTGGGTCGGATCTGACATTGGATACTAGGACCCATACATGATGAATAGTGACTAGGATAACATTAGATCTTAAAATAAGTAAATTTAAGTGAGAAGAGAAAGACGTCTAGACTGAGCATTCTATTTGGAAGGGGAACATGTCTCAAAATTATATATTTTAGTGAAAGAAGGGAATACTGTAGTACAAGTTTCATAATTGCATTTGAGTGGAACTGTGTAAATGTTTTAAGACGACATCATAAAAACATTTTTTTTTTTTTGAAGATTCCAAAACCTCTTATGAATCTTTCCAACCTTCTTATGTATCTGACTGCAGCAGGAGCAGGTTATATTACAGAACCTTTTTCAAACTTCCTGAACACAGGTACAGCTTTTCCTCTAGGTAAAGAATAAAAAAAAAAGGTACCTGTATTCTACTCCCATCTTTATGCTTGCTATCGCCATTCTGTAATGCAAGGAAGTTTTCTTTAAAAATAGCATAACTGAAAATGTGTTGCTAACACAAACACACACACATCATGAAATAACACCTACTGATGTTCCAGCTAAGTCAGTACGTTCAAGCCAAGCAGGGCATTCTGATGTCATCTTTCAGGCAATCATTGATTGCATAACTTGCAAAAACTTTTAAGCAATTAGTTCATTGCCAAAGTGCTGATTTAACCTGCAGTTTGAAAAAAAAAAATGCTCTAAAACAGTTTACCAACTGCTGACTCCCCCAACATTTGACACATTTTATGAAGGAAAAAAACAATGGTGTTTCTGACCATTAATGGAAACAACAGCCAGTTTCCCCTGAGCCTCCAAAAATACTATTACTGTGATATGTATAGCACTAACAACAAAAATGTGAGGGCAGATGTCTGCTCCTGACTTTCATGTGCTTGTTTTCAAGTAAGAAAGAAAACTTATTACCATTACAGAAAAGTTATTGAAAGTACCAATATGTGATCAGTTTGCAGGTACTTCTTACCAACAGGTAAAGCTTTGCACTTTTGTTGTGGGAAGGGTCCTTCTGTGTTGCATGGCTTCTGAACCTGGGGATTGCATCTAGAATAAGGGACTTCAATGTCTCCCCTTTGGTCTGCCCTCATTAGGCCAGTTGCTGAGTATAATACCCCCCTTGGTGTGTATCTATCCAGAAGCATAAGATGGCTAGAAAGCCAACAGTGATGACTTAATGAGGGGATATAGAGGGGGTCTATATCACTTCAATGAAATGTCAGAAGTTCGAACACCATATGTTCGAACTTCTAACCTTGAAGTGCAAAACCATCGTAGGGCTTGAACAGTGATTTTTTTTCCCAGGGGAAAAAAAAAATCTCTGTTCCAAGAAACGCACACACAACACAAATACACCAAAAAAACAGCAAGCCACACACATACACTTAAAATCCTACATCTAACCCTGCACTAAACTGTACATACACTACTATCTATCCACTTACCTTAACCCAAACCCTAACCCTAAGGTCCGTCACTATCGCACACTCATCTGACCCGCACCCTAACCCTAACTCACCCATCCCTAAGGTCTGTCACTATTGCACACCCACTTCACCCACGCCCTAACCTTAACTCACCTATCCCGTCCTAACCTTAAGGTCTGTCACTATCACACAACCACCTCACCCGCGCCCTAACCCTAACTCATCTAACCCGCGCCCTAATCCTAACGTCCGCACAATCGCACACTTACCTGAACCCGACCCGTAACTTTCCACCACAGTGCTGAAAATAGCGAAGCCACAGAAACGGCCCACCGAATTCTTTCCCTGGGAAAGAATTCGGTGTTCCGCAGCTTCACGATAATCAGTTTTCGAACTTCACAGTTCGAACATATGGTGTTCGAACTGCTGATGTTTCGACGAACTGATAGGAACCCGAAATAGAGCTTAGACAATGTCTCCTCCATACACTGACTCAGGGACCCGTCACTGTGCTTCGTATCCTGCAGATTGCTGGGGGGGGGGGAACCTGTGTCTAGAATGTATGGCATCCACTGACCCAATACAGATGGATTTACTGCATGTTAGCAGGTCAAGTGACACTGGAGGTGCTGTGTGTAGAGGTCACAGCTTCTTCTGCAAAACTGGCAGAGCACTTTGAAGGGACAGGTGTGTCTTGAGGGTGAAGCAGCTGCTCTGGAACAGACTCCCCATCCACATAAAACAAAGTTCATCCCTCTCCATATCTGACAGCAACTTAGATCTATAGATGGGAAGTGGAAAGCCTTCCCCAGGACTGCCACACGTACTAAATGATGGACACAAGCAGATCCTAAATGATTTATCCCATGCATGGGTCCACCTCAAATCATCTCTGGAATGATCCCAGTTATTATTGACCATCGGATGGGTACGGCCAATCTCTATCCAAATGGGATAAATTAATTCAAGCATAAAAAGGGAAACTGCCTAGGCTTAAAATGGCCTGCAGAAGCAGCTAGCCTAGTACTTACAACTTCTTCTGTTCCCAATAAACCAAAAAACAACCTCCAGAACAAGTAAGTCCAAAAAAGTGTAAATAAGAAAAGTTCAAGTTTTATTTACTTTAAAACGGAGTGTTTCCATCTGCCTATATCATAAGTCTGCATCAGAAAACTGGACACAGCATCCTGCGAGGTTTTTAAACTCTAGGAATTGGTCACATGCTTCCAAAACAAACAATAAAATAACTTTTTGTTTTTAAATTGACATGCTAAATAACTTTTATTGGTTGTTTTGGGAGTATGCTTCTGATGAAGTCTTATGATATAGGCAGACGAAAGCACTCAATTTGTAAGGTAAATAAAATTTGAACTTTTCTTTGGTGTTTTGTTTATCGAGAAAAGAAGGAATTGTTAGCAGTTGTGTTTTATCAATTGTGGTTACTAGCCTAGTACTTACCCATGAACCCATAAAGTTGATTTTCAAGTTTTTGGTTTAGAAAACTAGGGGCTTTACACTGGATATAGGGGACTTTATCTTGAAATTAACTGAGATAAAAAAAAAAAAAAACAAACCTCTTACACTTACAGTTAAGACTATAAACACAAATGCCCTCTCTACTGCAGTATTCACCACCAGGAGGGCTTGGATAGGAGCTGTTTGGGGCACCTGTTATTCAAAAGCTGTTTGGAAGAAGAAAACCATCAAAAAGCACTTTCAGCAATCTTTCAGGTTGCACTTTCCCCCCACTGTTGTGTGACCTAGGAGTTGGTACATATAAACTGGCTGGCTTCTCCCCAACATGGAGATGAAAGGGGCTTGCCCCCCGGAAAAACAAAAACTTTGTTTGCAGATCACCGAAAGTAGTTTGACTATTTTTTTCTACTGGTCAGCATTCAATGTAAATGTGGTTATGTGGTTATCAGACTTACACAAATCTGTTAATCTGCTGTTTGTTAACAATTTTTCATTCACATGTAGCCTCTTTTACTGAATTAACAATTAGACTGACAGATTTTGTTTTAAGAAATACTGTTTTAGTTTGTGGTACAAACATATGCAGCTTAAGCAGGGGTGGCCCGTGCTATTGGACTGCTGGACTGCAGCCCCCTCAACTGTAAAATAAAGAAAAAATAAAGAAATAAAAAGAAAAAAACAAATTAAAAAAATTGCGGACTTTCACGCATGCGCACTAGTCCGGACTGCTGCTGAGACAGTCTGGAGCATGCGCAGATTGTCTCAGCAGCAGTCCTGACTGGGAAACATGAAGAATGAAGCTGCCAGAAGTCTATGCAGTTTTAAACTGCACTGACTGTCCTGGAACTCGCGTCGGGGTCAGACTGCAACGTCAGCAGTCTGGAATTTGCTGCAGTCTCGTTGGGGGAAGATCTCACAACGGGCGGGGTCTGGTGTGGATTTGCATGGGTTTTCGCAGCTTACTCTGACAGGGATTTGGATTTATGGTGGTTTGCTACACGGAAAGATCTACTACAGGTAAGTGTGTGGACAGGGTTTTGGATGTATGGTGGTTTACTACAAGGTGTGTGTGTGTGTGTCGCTGTGTGTGTAAATGCCCCAGGTGCAATATACAGGTGGTTAGACTCATAGTGGTGTGGTAGGGAATACCTCAGGCTTGAACCCTGTACCTTGTATGCAGGTGTTAAAGACCTGAATTACCTACCCACCACCATTTGTAAAAAATTGCAGATTTTTGCCTCATATTTCATCTGATCTGTTCCTCATAATATATGTGGTTTTAAATACTGCAATGCTTGATATTTGATGGTGCAGTGGTAGCATTGTTGCCTCACAGCTGCAGGTTCTCAGATTTGATTTTTGGCTGGGGTGCCGTCTTTGTGGGGTCTGTATCTTCTCCCTGTGTTTGTGTGGGTTTGCTTTTGTGGCCTCCCATGTTACAAAGACATGTCTGCATTATTTCTTCCTGGGCCTCTGCTGAAAATTGTTTTTTTGTTCCAAGTCAGACTGTCCCGATTAACAAATATTAAATAAAATTGACAGGCATTTGAATTTCAGACTTCAGATTTCTGAATGTTTAATTCCTTACATATTTGATGGTGCAGTGGCAGTATTGTTGCCTCTCAGCTATAGGTTTTCTGGTTTGATTCTTGGCTGGGTTGCCTTCTGTGTGGAGTCTGCATGTTATCCCTGAGTTTGTGTGGATTTGCTCTGGTGTCCTGCCATTTTACAAACACATGTGTCTACAGTATTTCTCCCTGGGCCTCTGCTGAAAATTGTTTTTGTTCCGTCAGAAGTAAAATTGACAGGCATTTGAATTTCAGACTTATTCTTCAGAAAATACATAGTAAAACAACTTTTTATTCTAGCAATAAATATATAGTAACACAACCTTTTATTATAGCAATTTTCTAAGTTTATAAGATGACTATTTGAAATTTGTCCTTATTTTTGGGACTGTATTGGCTTTGTCCAGGTTTTTTGTGCTAAGGTTGACAGCTATGGCAAGAACTGAATTCACTGAATATGTTTGAGGGCTGTATTCCCTCATTACTAGGTTTGTCCAGGTGTTTTGTGCTAAGAGGTTGACAGCTATGGTGAGAACTGAATTCATTAAATGATAGCCATTTAAGTTTGTCTTCCTCTCTTTCACAAAGCAGCTGATTTGGCGTAGTGGTATGTTGCTCTGACTGTTTTGCACAGGGACCGTGGCAGTAAAATGTATGGTGGTAACACAACATTTTATTCTAGCAGCTTTCCAAGATTATACAAGCAATGTTTAATGTGTCCCTGGTTTTTGCCCTTTTGACCCACCCCAATAAATTTAGCTTTTTCCAGATTTCTTGTGCTGCGAAGTTGAGATGCAGTTGAGTATCGAGTAGATTTTACAAGGAGCTGAGAGCTGCAGGGGAAGAGAAGTTTAGTGCTGATTATGCAAAGTCAGCTTGCATTGCTAATAGCACAACAGGTTGTGTACTTGCTTTTGATGCAAAAGGTTGTTGGTTCTACTCCCATAAGGGGTGAATGCTGCCGTACTGAAAGTTAAGATACTAACTATGAGCCTGTTATCAGTTTGCCATCCATTTCCTATTGCAATATTACTAGCTTATTTTTAATGTAATTTAGGCAATTTATTCCTCAGGGGCATCAGACACTTTATTTTTCGATGAAACAATGAAATATAAAGGTGATTGCTAGCAGCAACCTCTTCATTACAGATTTATTTAACGTGGAATTATTTAGATGACTTTTTTACTACTTCAGAGATTGTGCATATTTACTGATAATGTTGGACTGTAGAACTGTGCATATTTACTGATAATAGTGGACTGTAGAAGTTTGAGTAGACTTTTATGATGGAAATGTTCTGAATTGGGCAGTTTTGTCATTGGTGCATGTGTTTTGTTTCATTGTTTACTGGAAAAATGTTCAAAGCAATAGGAAGGTGTATCAAAGAGCACATGTATGTTTCATATGCAAGGGGCCTATGATTTGAAAACAGCCCAGAATTAATCTTTATCTGCCACGGGTAAAATGTATTTTCTTTGAATGTGGGTTTCAATGTTGTTTCAATGAATGTGAGCTTCAATGGCAGAGAAGTTTTAATGCCAAATTTGTTTAGCAGATGTCTTAGTGTGTGTGCTGTAAAATGCAAAATAAAGCTTTCAAATGAAGTTCAGATCATCATAGATGTAAATCAGTATGCACATTAGTGTTTATGGTAAATGGAGTGAAATAGCCAAGTAATGGATCATTGGAATGGCTGCAGGGGGAGGCTCCATTCGACCATGGATTTGTGAGGGGGAAGAGCGGCAAACTTAGGCAGCCCCAGCTGAACCATACCTCCCAACTGTCCAGATTTTCAAAGAATGAATAGATTTTTTGCTTCTTATTTTTGGTTTGTTCCTCATAAAATTTGTGGTTTTCTGGCAAATCATTTGGGAATTAAATCACTAAATAATGACACACTGAGTTTCAGACTTCATAACCTTCAGAAAAATGCATGCTAAAGTAAGACCTGTTCTATCAACTGTCTCAGTTTATACAAGAGCAATTTTTAGTACTGTTTATATGTTCCCCCAATATATTTGGCTTTGTCCAGATTTATTGCATTAACAGGTTGAGAGGTACATGCAAACAAATTGCTTTATAGAATTAGGCATAGCCAAACCTCTTAACTGTCCCTGATTTTGGCTCAAAATGTTGCTCATCCCCTAATGATCCCTCCGCAAAATAGCAATTTTGGAAGAAAACATGGAGGGTTTATAATTAAGAAATAACTGTAATAATCGGTTAGATTACTTTTATTTCAGAAATGCATGTAGATTCTTTTATTTTGTCAGCTGCTCAAGTTAGCAGTACTGATATGAAAGTATCCCTTCTTTGACAGGTTCCCAGCTGTATTGTGTTGCTGTTTTATATTTTTACATCACATTTTGGTCCATTTTCCATAAAATTGTGTTTTTTTGGCAAATTAGTGACAAATCATTAAAGAATGAAGTTAGAAAATAATGACAGACATTTGAGTTTCAGATTTCATACCATTCAGAAAATTCATACTAATGCAAGACCTCTATTATCTTTCTAAGTTTATAAGAGCAATATTTTAAAAATTGTCCTTATTTTTGGGCCTTTGTCCCATTTCTTTGTATGGCTTTGTCCAGATTTCTTGCTCTGAGGTTGAGAAGTATGACAAATGTGTCAGGGCCATCACAAGTCAGCCAGAGACATTTCAAACTGTGACATACTTGTTGCACCCCACTCCCCCATGTAGTGACTCTGGATGTGTCGAAGCAAGGCAAGGAGTAGTTATGCAGTATAAATGTGCAGAGTATACTCCCCCCCCCCCATCCAAGGTAGACACAAGTACTAGAGTGGCTTTTCATCTGTCCTTGATTTTTACAGAATGGTCTGGTTTCTGTCATATTTTTTGTACTGTTGATTTATGCTTATTACTCAAAGTGCTTGTTGCTCTGTGTTTAAGTAGCAATACTTTAATGACCATTAGGTAAGCTTGGCTGAGATTGCAAGATGCAAGTAAGCTTTAATAAGCATACTGTTAAAGAATTGCCAACATTGAAAGTCTTTCTGTTGCCATGTAGAGAATACTTAACTAGATAATGTATAAGCCTTGGGTATTGAAATGCATATGCCAGTATTTGTAATAAAGGACAGGATTACATTATTTTAAGAGTCTCATTACACTTGGAGACTTACAGTCGTCTCTGCAGGCTTTACCCGTAAACAGAATGCCAATCGTGTGGTCCATAACCTGTACAGTAATCCTTTTATTGTGGTCCATAACCTGTACAGTAATCCTTTTATTGTGGTCCATAACCTGTACAGTAATCCTTTTAAGCAATGTATCTTGACCTTATTTCTTGTTTGCTTTTCATTTTTTACTTTGATCATGTTTTCCCCATGAAACAAGTAGATGTCAGGCAACAGGTCTTTTTTTGGATAAGGAACATTTTTACAAGTGGGGGCATCAGAGATTTTTACTTTCAGCATGTTACTTGGTACTTTAATAAAGCTGAATATAAATTATAATTAGAACTGCAGTGCAAGAAGTGGTTTGGGTTGAGTGCTGCTTGTTTTTCTTATACTTGATTTTGACTGGCATTCCATTAATGTATTTAAAAAAAAGTAATTTATTTTTTCATGACTCACAACCTTTTTTGTTTCAATCTAGAAATAAAGCTGTCATGCAGCCAATGCATTGAAATATTTTTATTCTTCTACACTTCATTTTGTCTTGATTGGACTCTCATAATGGCGGTTTGGCACCCAGGGCAGTATATTTAGTTTTTGTGGTTTTGAGCATAGCTCCTCCCCTTTCTAGTTGGCCACACCCCTTCCCATTGACCTCACCCATTCAGCTGTCTCCTGCAGCCCCCCTTTGATTTGAAGTCACCAGCCGCCACTGAGCTTAAGGCATTATAACTAGCATGTCCACGGCCCCCTGACATGTGTGCTCATAGCAAGGTTATGAAGATTTGAAAAGCTGTTCGAAGCTGAAGATTGTTTTCCTTTTGTTATGTCATTTTTATGGATGAGGTCTTACTCATAACAGGGGTCTGAGGTGAGGGGGGTCCTTCCGAAGAGACATAAAAAAGAGTGTAGGTATATTTTGAGTGTTATCAATAGGTGTAATATTAGTGTATAAAGGAAGATCACTTACTTAGAGACATCGTTACATAAGAAATAGGACTCAAAAGGTTTAGCCATCAGAAATTATAAAAGCATCAGCAGCCAATAACTTATTACATTACAAAATCACTTATCCTCATAAAGAAATATCCTAAATATGCAATATACATGAATAATCACATACAGTATTGAAGTGAGACGTACTACAATTTCTGAAGAATGTTAAGAGGTTGTGATTGCAGTTTTCCTGTATTAGACATAGCTTATCAAAAACTGTGATGAACTACACAATGATGTTACAGAATCACTGTGTGTGCATTCAACAGGATAAAAAAAACAAGTTAACATGTCAGGGGCTATCCGAAGTACACATTGCTTTACAACCCACTCAGAAATGAAAATTAGTATACATCAAAAACTGAGGCATTTTAAAAGTCAAACAGGTCAGATCTAAGATATATGAAAACATTTTACTTATGCAGAAGGGAAAGAATTTAAACGAGTTCCAGCTACATAAGTCAAAGATGAAAGTGAGAAAAATGGGCATGTAACATGGGCATAACTTGAATATTTTGTGCAGTACTGCATAACAGTAGTGGGCTACCCAGTCTTTTTTTTTCCAGTTTTTCTCCAACACATTTACTGAATTATCACTTAAGACACAGGCAAATATACATTTATATAAAAGAAAACAAACTATATTAACATACTCCCAGTTGCAAATATACATCACATACATGCTTTTGTATATTTAATCATAAATTCAACATTACATAAATTGATCAATTCCTGCCTTCCTTTAAACTTCCGTCCTCTTCCAAAACATTATTCTGCACTTACTGTTCCCAATTTCATTTTTGTATGTAATTTGCTCCTGCCCTTTTCTAATGATCCCAGTTCCAGTTCTTTTGTCTCTGTTACAATATTTACTACTTCAAATGCAGTTGGTTTAGACTTTCATTTCCATTTTCTATTAATTGCTTCTTTGGCAAAAAAATCTTTGGAGTCTGCTTGGGGTATAAAAATACCTATGTAAACACTCCAAGCAAAAATTTTAAATCTTTTATACCTTGTTGCACATTTGGTGCCATGTGCCCCCCACCGTTTCCTTTTGAACTGCTTATACAAACTCTCTTCCTAATCTTTTCTAACCTTCTCTAGATTATAGTTATTGTGCGATATTTTACATGCCCTGTGTATTATCCATTTTTACAGCAGCTTCTGTTCTAGATTCAACTAAAAGTCTATCTAAAACTCTACCAGAACAGGTATTTCACTCAGGTTTCCCCCAACCCTTTTTTTTTTTTGCCAAAACTCTGATTATCAATACCTGATAGGGAAGTCAGTCTCTAGTCTGCAGTTCAGATGTCTGTTTGGTCCCTTCCACCCTAATACCTTTCCCATTTGTTCCCAATATCTTGGCTCCTTTGCCATTTTCTCTAGTCAACTCCAGCCCTCTCACACCTATTCTCTGTACCCTTAATTGCTGAATCTCCTTTCTTCATTCTTGTATTGACTCAGTTCTTACAATACTTTCTACTACGTTATGAATATAATTTTTTAAAATTTCTCCAAATCTTTTGGGTTTCTAATACCATGACGGGAATGGACCCCATTCGTAAGTCAAAGCACGATTAAAGTTCATGAAATTCGTATTGCTCCAATCTTTGATATCATGACTTTGTGTCTCTCTGTACGCAAGACAATGTAGTCACTGGGTGTGGCAATTTCAATGATCAATGCTACTTTTGTCTTCTTTTCATGGACCACTATATCTGGTTTTCTACCATCTATCTTTGAACTGTTGGCAATGGGTGAACCCATGTGATGTATTGTTCATTTTATATGATGGTTGGTGGCTCATGTTTCCAGTGTTCTTTTCGGCCACTTCAATACCATAATGTTTGCACAATCCCTAGTCAACAGTCTTGCCACATTACTATGCCTTTTAGTATACAGTCCTTCTGCCTTTAGTATAATCACAACCAGCAACAAGGTGTGCAACTGTTTCGAATTCTGTTTTACAAAACCTACATTTATCAGTTTCTCCAACATATTCAAATGACTTTGTAAACCAACGTCTACATAGCCCACTATCTATGGCTGCCAATATTAACGTTTCATCTCTTGGTTTGAATTCGCTTCTGCTTAACCATTCCTGCATTCGATCCTGATCAACTTGAAGTTCTTACAGAAGTTTTTTATACCTGTAACTATATCTATGCATTTTCCACATTTCCTGCCTTCTCATCTGGTCTTTCATCTTATATTCTTTCTTTTGTTTTTTTTTGGCACATTCAGTTGCTGCCTGATTTTTAACTACTTCTGGTTTGATTTCTAACGGACTACTTTAGGTAACATGTTTAAAGAAAGATACTACCCTATAAAATGGTGGATGATATTAAATCAGGGGTCTACAATGAATGGGGTGAAACGTACAAACCCCTTTTGGGTGTAGGTCTCACTAACATCAGTGTAATTGATGACACCATATCATCCAAGAACTCTGAAAGGGCATGTGTCATACAATATAGCGCAATTTCAGTGGAGATAAAAAAACATAAGAAAAACTGGAGCATCTTCAGGGTTAACCAGGATGTCTGAAGAATGATAGGGGAAGAACCCTTATTTATCAACAGTGTAGGTAGTAATATTAAAAAATTGCTGGAAAACAATGGAAATGTTAGTAATTGTCCATCTACTGGTACAAGACATTGTGGGAGTTACAGTCAATGCCCATTAATTTCCAAAGAAGTCAGCATCAACTTAGTAAATTATATTCATAGTAAATTACATTTAAGAGAGGGAAAGTACAGTTGTGTACACTTACCAAAAATGTAGATGTTCGAGGGTATTCACTGTTGCAGTCATTACATTTGGGCAATCTGCTGGCAGGTTGCCCTCAGTCGGCCTGATTAAAGTCTTGGGTACTACGTCAGTTGCTGTCCCTTCTTCCATGACGTCAGGTCGTCAGGGGTATAAAACATGCAGCCGATGCCATTACATCAGTTTTTCTTGCCCCATGTCAGGTGCCCCCAAATGGGGAGACAATATTTAAGTAATTAAAAACACAAAAATATACCTCCAAACAAAAGCAAATACTCCAAAAAGGCTTTTAAGCATAGTAAAGGAAAGAAGAGGTATAGTAAGAGTAAAAACAGGGGATTGGGGGGAGGGTAACCACGACTGCAACAGTGAATACACTCGAACATCTACATTTATGGTAAATGTACACAACTGTACTATGTTCTTCGGGTTCCACTGTTGCAGTCATTACATTTGGGTAGATTCCCAAAGCTATGATTGGGAGGATGGATTTATACAGCATTAGGACCAGCTAGAAGGCCCTGCAGGACAGCAGAGGCAAAGCCAGCTCTGAATTTAGAGAAGAAAGGTAAATTGTAATGTTTGGTGAACATATGAACTGAGCTCCAGGTAGAGGGGAGGTTCTGTGTTGTAATGAGCTGAAATGGCTGAAGCATGGATTTTTATGGAAGAAAAGGACAGGCCCTTGTGAAGCATCTCAGTTAAATATTGTAAAATCTGAGAAATATTGGGCACTGTTGTGCTTATCCCTTGTGAAAGATTCCAGGCACAGAATCTTTTCCATTTGTCAGCATAAGATTTTCTAGTACTAGGCCTTCTTGCCTCCAAAATGACATCCATCACAGGTTTGCTGAGGGATGTCAAGGGTGAATTTAGGGGATTAGCCACACTGCAAGATTCAAAGTTTGGAGCTGAGTGTGCAGAATTTGGTTGTTCTGCTGAGACAGTAAGTAAGGTGTCTGAGGCAGGTGCCACGGTGGAAGGTGTGACACATTGCGCAGGAGTGGTTACCAGTGCTGGCGTGGCCAGTCTGAAGCAATCAAAATAATTTTTGGTTTGTCCTGTTTGACTTTTAGTAGAACTTTGGAGAGCAGAGGCAGAGGGGGAAGGCATAGACTGATGGGCTTTTCCAGCTGAATGATAGAGCATCCACTTTCCAGGCTTTTTTGTGATGAGTTCTTGTGCAAAACTTGTCCAACTGATAGTTCTGGGGTGAGGCAAAAAGATCTATGTCTGGACTCCCCCATTTGCATGCCAGCATGTTGAAAATCCACGGTTCCAGTTTCCATTCGTGTGGGTCCATAAGATTTTTGCTTAGTCCGTCTGCAAGAGTACTCCGCTTTCCTGGCAGGAAATGAGCTTGTAGTTGAACCTGAAAGGTCAAGGCAGTGTTCCACAATGCCACTGCTAGTCTGCAAAGGGGGTAGGAGTGTGTACCCCCCCCTGCTTGTTTATGTACCACATAACGATGGTGTTGTCTCTGTCTTTATCATTAATTGTCCTGGATGAAGGTAGTCCTTGAAGGCTATCAGTGCATTCTGTACAGCTAGCATCTCTTTTTGATTGATATGAAGGTGCATTTGATTTGGGCTCCATTTGCCCTGAATGCTCTTCCCTGCCAGATGAGCCCCCCAAGCATAGTCTGATGTGTCTGTAGTTAGGGTTTGGGCGGCAGGGGGTGGAGTGAATGGCAGTCCCTTGTTTTGGTGGCAGGTCTCTGCCCACCATAGGAACTCTAGTTGCAGGCAAGGTATGATAGGAATCATTGTTTCCAGGCTGTGACAAAGTTGACTCCATAAACTTTTTAAGTAGCACTGAAATTTCCTCATATGCAGTCTTGCATATGGAATTAGAAGAATGCAGGAGGCCATGAACCCCAAGGCTTGCAGAATTTGTCTTGCAGATAGCAGGGTTTTTGTGGCCACCTGTTTGAAGTAAGTCACCAAATGAATTTGCTTTTCTGGCGTAAGGTAAACCATCTGGGCAGTTGTATTCAAGCTTGCATCCAGGAATGTAATTTTTTGAGAGGGTACCAGTTGCGAGTTCGTTTCGTTTATGGTGTACCCTAGACAAGTTAGAACCTTTTTTACAACGCCAGATGTTTTTGAAGAATGTCTCTGTTTTCTGCCTGAATTAAGCAATCGTTCAGGTATGGATATATTTGAATATTTCTTTGCCTGCAAAATGCAATTACTGAAGCCAGGCACTTTGTGAAGACCCTGGGCGCAGTAGAGAAGCCAAAGGGCAGTGCAGAGAACTGGTAATGCAAATAGCCTGCTTTGAAGCGGAGATATCTTCTGCAAGATTCCCTGATTGGGATAGGCAGGTAAGCCTCTTTTAAGTCTAGAGTTAGCAACCAGGCATCTTTGCCTAGCATAGGATGCAACTGTTGAAGAGCCAGCATCTTGAACTTTGGAATGTCCAGCAATGTGTTTAGAGTAGATACGTCCAGAATTGGACGCCATAATTTGTCTTTTCTGGGTACCAGGAAAAGTCTTATATAGAAACCTTGTCCCTTTTCCTCCTCTGGAACTGGTTGAATAGCTCCCATGTTCATGAGAGACAGTACTTGTTTCTGGGCCTCTGCCCACTGATTTGGGGGCAGGTCTGGCCATCCGTTTGGGATTGGTAATGTGTGGAAATTAAATCTGTATCCCTGGGATACTATATTTAAAACCCATTTGTCTTGGGTTACAAGTTGCCAGTTTCTTACATGAAGTGCCTGTTTTCCCCCAAAGGGGCGGCTGAAAGGTAAGTGCTTGGTAAGTGTAGAGGAAAGTCATTGACACTGCTTACCATAGGGAGGTGCCTTGTTGTTTCCAGATTTGGAGGAGGCACCCCATTGTTTTGTTTTAAAAGTCCCTTGTGACTGAAACCTGGAGCCTTTTGAATGCCTGGGTTTGACTTGAGTGGCTCTGGACGGAACTAGAAAGGACCAGTTCTTAGTAGGCCAGTGCCTACTAATTCTTGGAGGTTGCACTTGTAAGAAATCTTTCACAGTTTGCATGGATTTAGCTTTATCTTCCATCTTTTTTAAAACTTCTTCAGCCTTATTACCAAAGAGACGGTCCTGTTGTAAAGGAGCATCCAACAATTTTGCTTTAACATGATCAAGCAGAGTTTGCTCTTTGAGCCAAGCATGCCTTCTTAGCACACAGCCAGTTATAGCAGCCCTGCAAGAGGCCTCCAAAGAATCAAAACCACATTGCAAAGTATGTTTTCCAACTTGTTCAGCTGAATGCAATAAATCCTGTAAATCTTTATTTTCCACACAGTCAGAAATTAACATAATTTTCAGTTTCAGCAGTCCCATGATATGCTGTTGGTATTTAAGCATATGAAACTGACAGTTTAAAGCCCTGATTGCCAAGGTTGCAGAAGTGTAAACCTTCTTACCCCATCTATCCAGCACCCTGGAATCTCTATCAGAAGGGGTAGGATTTTTAGCAGTAGAGGCCTTAATGCCCTTGGGACCTTGAGAAATAATTTCAGGATCTGCAATAGGATTTTTGAAAAGGAATTTGTGGGAGTCAGGAACCCTGTAGTATCTGTCAGGCTTACAAGGAGCAGGAGACAGAGAATCAGGAGCCATACTAGATTCTGTAAAAACATCCTCAACAATGTCAAGGACAGGAGGTATAGCCAAAGGCCTATGTTGAGGAAGAAGAAGAAAATCCCCAAGTCTCTTTTTAGATTCAGAGAAATCCTGACTTTCCCAGTGGACATGTTCCGTTAAGGTATGTAAAGTTTCCCCAAAAAAAAAATCCTCAGAGGGAGAGACAGAAGGAATGGAATCTTCTGCATCAGAGTCCTCATAAGTAGGTATAGACAAATCCCGTTCATTAGAAGAGTCAGAAGAAATAGAATCCTGTTCTGAAGATTCGTAATCAATGTCTTGCCTAGGCCTTTTAGAAGGGGGAGGTTGGCGACCCCTGATCAGAGTAATTAAATCTTCAGCCATTTTGATCATTTGTTTTTTAGGCATAGGGGCCTGCACATGTGGCCCAGGCGTCAGTTTTTTAGACATAGATTTAGATTTTGGCCTTAGTTTTGAAGATGGTGTCAGTCTAATCTACAAATCTGGAGGCCTGAAAACACCCTCAGAAGCCGGTGCCTGCACAGCGGCTCCGGACCCATCTAAGGTACAGACATCCGCTGGTTTCATAACTGAAGCATCTCGCGGCATACCGGACCTCAGAATGGGTCTCAGTAGAGGCCTGCGAATCAGAAGTAGCGGGTATCAGGGGCTGCAAAAGCACCTCACTGAGTACCGGCGAACTGACGACTGGCTTAGGAGAAGCGTCGTCATCAGTTTTGGACCACGACGGCCTGTCTCTGTCTTTTTCTTTGTGTTTTTTAGGTATTCCGGTAGTCGGACTGCTAACAGACGACATTTCTGGATAATTAAAGCGTGAGCCAAAATATTTTGAAGCAAAAATATACCAACGTTTAATAGTGCGTTGATTAAATTTAGCACAAAACCAACAGCAAGGCACATTGTGATCAGGGCCTAGGCAAGGAATACAGTACAAATGAAAATCCTTATAAGGTATTTGCTTCCCACAAGTAATGCAATTATTAACGTTTACTGACATCAGTAAGGAGCAAGAAAAAGTTTCCCCAACAAGGTACTTAGCTTTTTAGTTGAAGACGTCGGTTCTGAAACTTGAAAACGAAAATTTCAGGAGTCGGCCGACCAGCACTTGCGAACTGCTTCTGCTTCGGGCACCGCGCGGCAAGAAAGACTGATGTAATGGCGTTGGCTGCATGTTTTATACCCCTGACGTCATGGAAGAAGGGACAGCAACCGACACAGGACCCAAGACTTTGTTAATCAGGCTGACTGAGGGCAACCTGCCAGCAGATTACACAAATGTATTGACTGCAACAGTGAAACACGAAGAACATCTGTTTAAGTTCCAAACTGGTTTATTCGGCTACATGTGAAACATGTGCTGCATACTATGCAGGAAAGACCGAGCGGACACTCAAAAATGGGATATATGAGCATACCTACCACATCAAGAACAAAAAAGAAACCAATGCTTTATACAGACATTCTATAATATGTGAAAATTTTAATAAGTTTACATTTGGTATTTGGAAACCATTAACACAGATCTCAGGGGAGGGGTTTGGAAAAATCTTTTACACAGAAAGGAGTTGCACTGGCAACTGAGGTTAGCTGCAAATTTGCCCCCACATTTGAATGAATCTACATCTATAGCTTCAGTTTTAAAAGAGAAAGCCGACAGGCTCTGAGAAGACTTGATATATTACTTTATTTTGATATCTATTACAAGCAAAAGAAATACATTTTATTGTTGTTACACTATATTGCTTGAAAAGCATAAAAGTTTTTTAAAATAACAGGTTAGAAGTAAACAGATTTTTAATATAAAACTTTTTAACTTTTCTAAAAGGGACACCTGTGATGTGTGACTTACTGGTTTTAAAATAGCATGTCATTGGTGAAATTTTATCCAATTGCAGTTGTCTGAAAGGTATTTAGCAGGACTGTTCATTAATTTTTTACATTCGGATGAAGGCCCTGTTGTAGAGGGATGAAAGGGCTCAATTTCTGTTTAATAAAGTGGATTGTTGTGCTGATTACTCCAGCGTGCATTTTTTTTATTTTATTTTATTTTTCCTGGTTTATTGTACAAGTGCCGCACCTTTTGCTTTGTTTTGATTTCCATTCCTGCTTGATGCTGATATGCTTCTGCTAGACTAAGCAGAGAAGTCATCTTAGATTAATTCTCCTCGTGTTTCAAAACCTTCACTACATTTCGGTCTTGTGAGGTCAGCAGATGTGTGTGCAGTCCCAAGATTGCAGATCTATACATGTAATCAATTTCAAGGAGGCCCATCCCTCCTTCAGAACAGGGAATATATAATCTTGGTATGCACTGATTTTTATAAATCATTTGGTGAGCATGAAGCATCCTTCTTGTTTTCCTGTCCAATATGTCCAACAGGTTTTGGGGCCAATCAATCACTCCAAAACTATAAGTTAGGACAGGAAAAGCAAATTGGTTTGCAGCTTGAATTTTGTTCCTAGATGTCAATGCTTTTTTCAGGATTAATTTAAGTCTTCTAAAGTATTTCTTACCAAGTTTTATTTGCATTTGTTCATGCTATATTGTTGATCCTTCGTCAGTTCCCAAATATTTATACACTGCCTCTTGCTCAAGTTCCTTTATATCACATTCTTGACCCAACTGATGTTTTCCTAGTGCTGCAGTTTTCCTCCTTTAAAGGTTGCTTTTACACATTTATCAAGACCAAATGACATTCTTATATCATCTGAAAAAGTTTTGACAACTTGTAGTTGTACTTTCAGTTCCTCATCTGATGAGCTATACAGTTTTAAATCATCGACAAAGAGAAGATGAGACGTCTTTACACTTCGTTGTTTTCTAGGAGCCAAATTATAGCCGTGGCCTAAGCTGTTAAGTAAACAGCTTAATGGGTTAAGGGCGAGGCAGAATAGCAACGCTGACAGTCACCCTGGAATATCCCCCCTTTGAATTTTTATCCCTGGGATAATAATTTGTCCTTTAACATGGCTTAATTGCAAAGTGGTCTGCCACTGTTTCATGGTCACTGTAATGTAGTCAATCAGTGTAGGGTGCTCTTTTATCCATGAATGTGGGATACTATCAAATGCTTTTCTGTAGTCAATCCATGCCATACTTAGATTCTTCCCCTTTTTGCAGTTCTCCACTATGACTTTATTTAACAATAAATGATCCTTTGTTCCATATGACTTTCTTTTACTGCCCTTTTATTCTACTGCCATAATTGAGTGTCTTCTAAATCACTATAAACTCTGTCAGCATCACTTCCAGTGTACAGTTTATACGTTGTCAGAAGGCAAGTTATTGGTCTATAATTTTTAGGGTAGCTTGCAGGTTCACTCTTAAATACGAGCACTGTTTTTTTCTGTTGTTAGCCAGGATGGTGTCGGTTCAGGGTGCACATATAAAAACAGTTCTTGCTCATGGCTAAATCTTCTTGAAAAGATGTTAATACTTTTAACCAAAAGTTAGGTACTGCATCTGGGCCCTAGGGTTCTCCAATTACAGGCTTTCCTTATCTTTGTTTCAATGTCTCTGGCTGTTACTTCATCCCATTTAGTATCCTGTACCCTTAAACTTATTCTTTCTTTTACTACTTCTATCCATTTAGCATCTTTGCTGTGTTCCACAGGATCTTCATAAATACTTTTCCAAAATGCATCTTTCTTCTTTTTTTTTTTTTGGCGGTCTTTCAATTCCTTTTACCATGTCTCCCAATTCTCTAAAAAACTTTTTTGGGGTCAACAATAAATTGCTTATTCTGTACTTTTCCTTTACATTTATCTGCATATCTTCTAAGTTTTCCACCTATGCTGAGATTTTTAGTTTGTAATTTGTGACAGTGCATGACAGATCCTGATCTGTTCTACTGCTGCGCATAATTTTATCACATCTATCGTTCTAAGTATTTTTGTTGATCTGTTCCCTCTTCTAACAATGACACTTCTTGTCTTAATTGCTTTACGGTGTTCTCTATTCGATACTTTCATGATGGTATTTAATTTCTTCCCTTCCTTTCCCTCATAACCCTGTGTTCTTGTGGTAGAACGTTAGCAGTTATTAATTTAGCTGCACAGTAATATATCCTGTTTACTTCTGTTATGTTGCATGGACCTCTATGGACAGTCCTAATTACTGTGTTCTTTTGTTCTATAAAACTTCTGACTTCTGAGTTTTGTTGACCTTCTGCAGTCTATTTCTTTCATTGATCTTAATATATCTATGTCTATTAAATCAAGCAACTCTTCTCTTAGCTCATTTTCTTCCATACTGAGGGAAAACTTTTTGTTTTTCATTTCCTGTGGGCATTCTACAGAAAGTTCTATAGCATCTTCCTGTGGTGCACTCCCTTCAAATTTCATCCTGTGCCATCTGTTGCTTTGTCATACGAGAATTCACTCGCCTATCACTCCTCAATATTGCATCAGAGATTCCAGTTCCTTCCCTTGCTGTCTAGCTTCAAGTGAATGTTTATACTGTTTTCCTGTGGAAGGCTCCAAAATATCTTCATATGGCACCTGACCACCAATTGCTTCCTGTTCCACTGGTTTCCCCCTTATTTGGATACCCATTGCTCTATCCTGTTGCGGTGCTTTCTGAATTAGATTTTCTACAATGAATCCTTCACTTTGCAGGAATGCCATAACCTCAATTTCTATTTCTTTAACTTCTCCATTACTAATCTCCTTTTCTACTTTTCCTCTTTGTCTTCCTATTTTTTGTATTGCAAACTTTTCCATGTCTGGATTCCTTTTCCTCTATTTCTCTTCAAATATCTTTGGTGCTGCTTTTTTTGTATTGGTTAGTTTTGCTTTCTCCTTTGCATAAATATTACACCATATTAAATCTCTTTTTCTTTCCCATGTCCATATTTTTTCTTCAGATGTCTCCTGATCTTCTTGCTTCTCCTTACTTTGGGGACTCACTCCATCATGCTCTGATGTAACCTATGTTAGACGTTCTACACCCAATCCTTAACTTCGCAGGCACTCCATAACTTAAACTTCTATTTTTTTTTTAACTTCTACTTTACTAAGCTTCTTAATCTTCATAACTTTTTTTTAATTTCTCCAAATCTTCTGGGTTTCTAATACCATGACAGGAATGGACAGGATTCCTAAATCAAAGTACAATTAAAGTTCATGAAATTAGTATGGTTTCAATCTTTGATGTCAGCCAAAAGTGCTCTTCACAGCACCTGCAATGTGCCCAGTAAGGACTCCTCTTGCAGCTTGTACGAAGTTGCATGGATTGGTAACATATTCAAGTACGACTGTAGATTTTTTTTTTATAAGACCCATTGCTCCTACTACTATTGGAACTGTCTGGGTATCTTTCTTCCAAACTGCTCTCATTTCTGCCTACAGATCCTGATATTTTTTGACTTTGTGTCTCTCTGTACACAAGACACTGAAGTCACTGGGTGTGGCAATTTCAATGATCAATGCTACTTTTCTCTTCTTTTCTTGGATCACTGCATCCCGTTTTCTGGCATCTATCTTTTGAACTGTTGATAATGGGTGATCCCATGTGAGATAAACTTCATCATTTTCTATGATGCTTTGTGGCTCATGTTTCCAGTGTTTTTCAGCCACTTCGATACCATAATGTTTACACAATCCCCAGTGCAACAATCTTGCCACATTATTATGCCTTTTAGTATACAGTCCTTCTGGCATTAGTATAACGCAACCAGCAACAAAGTGTGCAACTGCTTCCAATTCGGTTTACAAAACCTACATTTGTCTGTTTCTCCAACATGTTAACTAGACTTTGTAAACCACCGTATACATAGCCCACTGTCTTGGGCTGACTATATTAACCTTTTATCTCTTGGTTTGAATTTGCCTCTCCTTAACCATTACTACGTTCGTTCCTCACCAACATGAGGTTCTCCCAGAAGTTTTCTATACTTGCAACTATATTTATGCTTTTTTCCATATGTCTTGCCTTCTCATCTGGTCCTTCACCTTATATTCTTTCGTTTTTTGGCACATTCAGTTGCTGCCTGATTTTTATCTACTTCTGGTTTGATTTCCATTCCTGCTTGATGCTAATATGCTTCTGCTAATTTAAGCAGAGAAGTCATCATAGATTTATTCTCTTCATGTTTCAAGACTTTCACTACATTTGGATCTTGTGAGGTCAGCAGATATGTGTGGAGTCCCACAATTACAGGGACCCCACACATATCTGCTGATCTATACATGCAATCAATTTCAGAGGACCATTCCTCCTTCAGAATGGGAAATATATAATCTTGGTATACACTGATTTTTATAAATCTATATTATATGTAACCAATTTCAAAGAGGACCATCCCTCCTTTGGAATGGGGAATATATAATATTAGTATACACTGATGCTTATAAATCATTTAGTGAGCATGAAGCATCCTTCTTGTTTTCCTATCCAATCTATCCAACATGTTTTGGGGCCAGTCAATCACTCCAAAACTGTAAGTCAGGACAGGAAGAGGAAATTGGTTTATAGCTTGGGATTTGTTCCTAGATGTCAACGCTGTTTTCAGAATTAATACATTTTCTAAAGTATTCCTTCCTAAGTTTTATTTGCATTTGTTCATGTTTTATTGTTGATCCATTTTCCAAATAGTGATATACTCCTCCTTGCTTAAGTTCTTTTATATCACATTCTTGTCCCAAACTGACGTTTTCCTGGTGCTGCAGTTTTCCTGCTTTAAAGGTTTATTCTGCACACTTATCAAGACCAAATGACATTTTTACATCATCTGAAAAAGTTTTGACAACCTTCAGCTGTGCTTTCAATTCCTCATCTGATGAGCTATACATTTTTAAATCAATCGACAAAGAGACTATGAGAAGTCTTTACACACTGTTGTTTTTAGGAGCCAAATTGTAGCTGTGGCTTAAGCTGTTCAGTAAACAGCTTAAAGGGTTAAGGGCAAGGCAGAATAGCAACTGTAACAGAGTCACCCTGGAATATCTCCCTTTGAACTTTTATCCCTGGGATAATAATCTGTCCTTTATCAAGGCTTAATTGCAAAGTGGACTGCCACTGTTTCATGATCACTGTAATGTAGTCAATTAGTGTAGGGTGTATCTTACACATTTTTAAGCACTCTTTTATCCATGAATGTGGGATACTATAAAATGATTTTGTTTTGTATCAGTCCATGCCATACTTAAATTCTTCCCCTTTTTACAGTTCTTCACTATGACTTTAACAACAAATGATCCTTTGTTGTTCCATGTGACTTTCTTGTACCGATCTTTTGTTCTACTGCCACAATTGAGTTTTCTTCTAAATGACTATAAACTCTGTTGGCATCAATTCCTGTGTACAGTTTATACATCGTCGGAAGGCAAGTTATTGGTCTATAATTTTTAGGGTAGCTTGCAGGTTCACTCTTGAGTAGGAGCATTGTTTTTCCTGTTGTTAACCAGGTTGGTGATGTTCGTGGTGCGCATATAAACAGTTCTTACTCATGACTAAATCTTCATGCAAAGATGTTAATCCTTTCAGCCAAAAGTTAGGTACTGCATCTGGGCCTGGTGTTTTCCAATTAGAGGCTTTCCTTAACTTTGTTTCAATCTCTCTGGCTGTTACTTCATCCCATTTCATATCCTGTACCTTTAACCCTCTTATTCTTTCTTTTACTTCTACCCATTCAGCATCTTTGTTATGTGGCTTAGGTACTTCTCCAAAATGTATCTACTTCCACTTTTTTGGCGGTCTCTGAATTCCTTTTACCTTATTTCCCAATTCTCTACAAAACTTTTTTGGGTCATCAATAGTTTATTCTGTACCTTTCCTATATATTTATCTTTGTATCATCTAAATTTTTCCACCTGTGCTGAAGTATTTAGTTTGTTTGCAATAGTGCTGTCTGTTTTAATACTGCACATTGCTTTTATCACACCTATCTTTCTTAGTATTTTTGTTGATCTGTTCCCTCTTCTATAGTCTTGTAAAAGTGACACTTCTTGTCTTAGCTGCTTTATAGTTTCACTGTTTGATATTTCCATGATGGTATTCAATTTCTCCCCTTCCTTTCCCTCGCTACCCTGTGTGTTCTTGTGGTAAAACTTTTTCAGTTATTAATTTAGCAGCACAGTAATATAACTTGTTTACTTCTGTTATATCATATGAATCTCTATGGACAGCCCTAATTACTGTGTTCATTAGTCACGGTGGTGGTGCTGCGGTAGCATTGTCGCCTCACAGTAAGACGCTGTCCGGTTCGATTCTCAGCTAGAGCATCTTCTGTGTGGAGACATGCGTGAATGGGAGTCACTTTGTTGAAGGTTGTGCGTCAGGCCTGGCAAGTCGGTACATAAAAATCAACTACCAATCATTAGCGGACCGGAGTTCCGCTGTAGGGACCCCTAACCGGGAAAAGCCGAAAGACATAAAAAAAATTAGTTTTATCCGAGTTCTAAATTTTGCGGTTGTATTGACCTTTTGCAGTCTATTTCTCTCATAGATATTAATACACCTATCCATGTCTATTAAATCAAGCAACTCTTCTCTTAGTTCATTTTCTTCCAAACTGTGGGCACATCCCTTGTTTTCTGTTTCCTGTGGGCATTCTATAGAAAGTTCCACAGCATCTTCCTGTGGCACCTTCTCTTCAACTTCATCCTGTGCTCTGTATGGTTGTTGTGATTCTCCTTAAGGATCTGCATCCAAAATCTCACTCTCACCTTATTTCTTGAATCCCCTTCCCCGTTTCATCATCCCTTGCCACTTTGAATCACAATTTTCTGCTTGTGTTATATAACTGAGCCTTAACTGTGTAGCTTTAAAATATCCCTTCAAGTCAGATGATTCTAAATCACCTTATTCTATTGGTAGAATAAACTTTTCCCACTTGACCTTGCCCTATTCCCCTCCCAGATAAAATCCTTCAACTCTTCATTAATTACTGTTCACAACTTCTTCTCTGGTTGATAAAAATAAGCCTGACCTGTATATAAAACTAATGGAACTAAAAACATTTTCACTGCTTGTATCTTGCTATGCATAAACAGCAGCTTCCATTTTCTCACTTTTGGTATCATCTTTTGTTTAGTCTCTCCACCGATATCCTTAGCTGCCATACCAGAATCCTTTTAACCCGTACTCCTAAATACTTCATTTTATAATGTCCCCAAAAACATGAGTATTGCTGAACCAATTTGTGTGTGGGTACACAGTTTACAGCTTACAGCCTTTGTTTTGACGTCTTCATTAATTTCATATCCCAAAAAGACTGGAACCTGTACCACAATGTTCTACAACACAGAGATGTCCTTCTGTGCTTCTATCAAATGCAAAACAATATTGTCTATAAATAAAGTCAACTTTTATTTTGATTACCATACCAATAACAGCTTTGAGTTCCTTATTTTCTTTGCCAATGGCTCTAAATATTAAGCAAATAAAAGAGGAAGACGACACCCTTGGCCTTGTTCCTCTGTTCAGACACAGCTTATCAAAAAGGAACCCTGCCACTTTCATTTGTGTCTCCGATCCCTCATATATATTGACGTTATTGTATCAGGGAATGCAAATGCTTCCATTGCCCTGTTCATAAAATCCCACCTTATTCTGTCAAATGCTTTCTCTGCATCAAGGTTCACCAACAACAGAGGTATTTTCTTACATTCTGTTTCCCCTCCGGATCATCACTGTTCTATTAACCACAAAACCAAACTGATCCATAGCTTTCAGTTTTGGCAACACCTTTACCATTCTTAAACTACTACAGATATAACCACTTTATAATCATGACTTAAAAATGAAACGGGTCTAAACTCTATTTAGGTATTAGAGCCACCACCGCTTTCTTCCAGGATGGTGGTTCTCCCCCTTCTCTTAAAATTCTGTTAAACAAGACCTTCCACATCTGTATCACTATCTTCCCTCCTAGCTTCCAAACTTCCATAAGAATACTGTATTTCTGGAGTCTCTCCTGCAAACTGATTATACATCAATGTTTTTATCTCATATCCTCCTATCTTAACTGTTAACTGCTGAACCTCATCTACCTCTAACCTTGGCATACCCAAGTCTTAAAGGAACAACACAAATGGAATTATTTATGGATTTCCACATTTCTCTGCTTTATACAAATTTTCATAAAAATTCAAAATATCTCCAATACCTCTACATGATCTCTGGTTATTTTCTTATTATAGGCTTCTCAAGTTTAGCAACAACCCTTTCTACTTTCTGTTGCCTGTGTCGTTATGCTAAAAGATTTTGTGCTCTGTAGTTATGAAAAAACAATGTTTAACAGCAATTTTTCTAAACTCATGCATATTATCCAGATGCTTCCGTATTTTCTCTTTAGCACTCTGCATTTACACCTTTTCTTGTTCTGTAAGACACCCCTTTATTCTGATACTTTAACCTTTGTCAGTACCTCTAAATAATTTGTCTTTCTTCCTAACCACCTCTCTTTTTCTTTTATTTCTACCCTACTTTTTTAAACTCTACTTTCATTTTATCCCATTTACTAGCTATAACTTCTGAAGAAGTTTCTATCTTCCTTAACAGCTCTCAAATAATTTCCACTACGACTACACATTCCTTAAATTTGTCTCTAACAGGTATACGGAGAAGCGCCAGTGTCTCACTTGTACTTCATTACCCTGCATTTTTATTTTATTTGCTACTGGTGCATTACTGGATATAGTTTTTAGATCTGTGTTGGCGCTTTCAATTAAATGTACATGTTCTTGTGAAATAGAATTTCTGTCTAATCTAGCACAGTTATTGAGCCTTGCAGAATAATATGCAAGTTGTGTCAAGAGCTCCTATTACTGAATTCACATCTTTCATACCAAATATTTTCATACATTTCTTCAGAAATCTACTCGTTATATTTTTCACTGTTGCAAATCAAGTTCCAATCCCACCTATAAGTAATATTCCCATCTGAAAGCTGATTATTTCTCTGAAAATGTTCTTAAGCTGCATAACAGCAGTTTTAAAGTGAAATATAAATACATGTCAGTGTAATCCTCCTCCCTTGCCTGTAGCCCCTTACTACCACAATTATACCATTACCATCATTTCCCCTTCTATCACTTCTGGAGCTCCTCTAGCAATTAGTACAAATACTCCTCTTTCCCTTTGTCCCTAACAGTCTGCTAAATATCCATCTTGAAATCAAATTCATGTGCTCACTTCTTTCCAAATGTGTCTCCTGTAGCACTGCTATTTGCACTCTGCATTTTTTAAATTCAGTACTCTTGCATTTCTGTCTATACCTGTGAGGCCATTCACAGTACAAAATATGTTCAGTGCAGCCATTATAATAAGACATTAATATTTCCACCTATTACATATGACAGCTTTTTTAAATGTTTATTTCCAGCCTTTGTGTTACATGCACCCACTGTTTGTCAGGTTGATCCTTCATATGCTTGTTTCTTGTCATCTCCATGTGAACCTACGTCACATTTTACAGGACTTCTTGTTTTAATGAAAACCCTTAAAAACACCCCAGAACCTACTAACCTAAAACACACACAAATATATATATATATATATATATATATATATATATATATATATATATACACACATATATACATATACATATATATATATATATATATATATATATATATATATATATATATATATATATATATCTTCAAATACTGAAGATTAACCCTCCTGATAGGAACAATTGTCCCAAATTGTCAGCTGCATCCACTGGTAATTAACCTAAAATTAAGGTTATCCATGCTAAGATGAGTGTTACAGCATGTACTCCTACTTACACTAATTGCTCTTTTCTTGTCATTTCTTTATTCATCTCCCGGATGTGAAAAACAACTTATCTGTTTTTAGAAAACATTAAACTTTTAACCTTAAGAAAAAGTACACTGGCTATTTTTAAACAAAACTAAAATGTACACTGTTCTAGTAAATGTAAGAGTATTTAATTACTAAAAAAGCTGCTCTTACTCACTTCCAATAATTTCAAATTTTACTTTTAACTGGACCCCTTGCCCTTGTACCTTTTAAGTTTCTCTCAATAAACAATGTCCAGACCTCTTGATTTATTGCCTTCACCTTTAGTCAGCTTGTTTTCATGGACACATAGTAGCAAAATGTAGAACTGCCTTCAGGTCCAGATTTCTTACCTGGCACAGAACATTTAGTTTTCTTAAATAAAACCCACTTGCATTCACAAAAAAAAAAAAAAAAAAAAAAAAAACTTTCCATTAGATTAAATTAATCCAGACATTCACTCATGTAAAGGTAAAAGAAAACATTTCAGTTATATATATATATATATATATATATATATATATATATATATATATATTTTAATCAGTGCTCTTTCACACCCCATCCCTCACCCTAACTGCCCAAAATTACAACCTATTGCCAACCATGCTTTTGTCCAGCCTTTCTTCTCTTTTTTACATTGTAATGCCCACATTTCTAAAAATTACGAGAGAAAAAAAACTGTTTAGTATCGTCATCACATACAACAATCATTGAAAATACTTTACTATATAACATGCAATTTATATCATAAAAAGTTTTAGACAAATACTAAGAAAATTTGTTTTACTTAGTTACTTTTCCCCTTTTTCTCCCTTTTTTCCCCTTTGAGTGTCCTTCCACACATTAATGACATGAAATGGGACATATGCCTGCCAATACCCCAAGAAGTTTAACAAAGTCAACAAAAATCCAATTTTTTTAGCTGCTTTTTCTTGTAAAGCCACATTCCACGAAGGTGATTGATGCTTTATATATAGCCTTGCATTTATTTACTAATTTCAGTGTTGCTGGTGGTACTCCTGTTCATTTCCATCTCCTAACCACAGACTCCGGTTCAAAGTCCAAGGTACTCCCAATTCTTCTAGTCAACTCGTGTGCTTTTTCCCTCTCTCTCAAGCATTTTCCTGTGGAACACCAGAAAGGTTTGAGTGACAAAGTCTCTCTATGAGACTTGCCATCAGAAGAATGAGAAGCAGAGTCCCTTTCTGTTTGATGGCTCACCCCTTATTAGTCATACTTTTGTATTTCCTCCGGTTTTACATCAATAACTATGATTCTCCAGAAAAAAATATTCTGAGTACAGCTGGATACCATAGGTTGGATCTCACACCTGTCTCTCAACATTCCCTGATTACTGGGATAAGCTGGCCATTCTTCTAACTTGTGTAGTTAATAATCATTTTCCACAAACACTTTATCTCCAATTTTTAATATTTTGCCCTTATGCCACAATTTTGTCAAGATCAACTCTTTCTGCTGGTATGATTTCACCTTTACTAATACAGGTCATGGCTACTTTCCCATGGCCAGGTATGGAACATACATACAATGTACCCTTTCAATTAACAAATCCTGCTGTGGAATACCAGTCCAGATATTTGTTCTTTCGTAAAATTAATATAGTGTTTCTTCCAGTTTTTCTGGTACAGCTGAAAATCTCAGGTTTTCTCTGTGTGCTCTACCCTCTAACTCTACCATTTTTTGAAACAGCTCTTCCTAAGCAGTCTCATATTCAGCAAGCATTTTCATCACTTCAACCTCTAATTTTTGTAGTTTTATCACAGTTCATTTGAATATTTGTTTAAAGCTTTTTCTGTTTTTCCTGCCTTTTGTTGTTTGTGTCAATATATTCCTTCAACATTCCATTTATTGTAATGTCTCATATTCAGCAAGCATTTTCTTCACTTCAACCTCTAATTTTTGTAGTTTTATCACAGTTCATTTGAATATTTGTTTAAAGCTTTTTCCGTTTTTCCTGCCTTTTGTTGTTTGTGTCAATATATTCCTTCAACATTCCATTTATTGTAATCAGCTCTGAGCACATTTGACTTATTTTTCCTCTAAATTAATGGAAGCTATGTCTGGTACCAAAAGCTGGGGCATAAACTGTTTTAGCTGTAGGAGATTCTCCCCAGTCAGTGTTTTCTCTTCCCCTTTTCAAGTTGGTTTTCATTCAAACTCTCCACGTTTCTTCTTTGTTGGCAGGCAGTGTACTTAGTAGCTAGTAACTGAATCTTACTAAAACAGTCAAAATTACTGGCCGTTTATCCATCAGTTTTTGTTTTCACACTGGAAGAGCTGAAATTAAGTTGTAGATCCATGTGCAGCCATCTTGAAAAACCATTAGTGTTACCCAGTCTTGTGATACATTACTGCAAAGTTACAAAATAAAAACACTTTGTGTTCCTTATGGTTCTCAACAGATCACTACATATATCCATTCAATTAAATCCACAAAATGTGTGTATTGTCAACAGCGCATTCACAAGTGAAGATTAAAAATGCACTTTAATGAGCAAAAAAGTCAGAAAAAAATTATATTTGATACACACACACACATCCAATAAGCATTTTCATCTCAATAGTTTGAAACTTCACTGTTTATTAGAACAATCACGTGACCACCTTCTGCAATCACATCGCTTCTCCCAGACACACCCTCCAGCATTTGGTGTTCCCAGGTGGCATTCCATCCAAGTACCAACCAATGCCAACCCTGCTTAGCTTCCAAAAAAAAAAAAAAACTCCATTTCACATAATGTGATATCTAATGTGAACATATTTTATTGTTGTTCTTTCGGCTTTTCCCAGTTAGGGGTTGCCACAGCGTAACTCTGGTCCGCTAATGATTGGCAGAAGATTTTTACGGTGCCGAGGTGCCAGCTCGACACCCAACCTTCAACGAAGGCACGCCCATTCTACGCATGTCTTTCGAACATATTTTGACACCTATAGTAAGGTCTTTCGGCTTTTCCCGGTTAGGGGTCACCACAGCAGAACCCGCTAATGATTGGCAGTAGATTTTTACATGCTGGCTTGCCAGGCCTAATGCACAACCTTCAACGAAGGAATGCCCATTCACGCATGTCACCACACAGAAGACGCTCTAACTGAGAATCGAACGGGCAACGTCTAACTGTGAGGCGACAACGCTACCTCAGCACCACCATATTTTGACACCTATAAAAAACATAAAACCCACACAAAAATATATAATTGAATTCATTTAAGATAAATAAATTCAAAAACTTAAATGCATATTGAAAAATTCCAACAATAATATAATATTAATAACAAACCACCAAACAATAATAAAGAGACCACAAAGTTCTTGAAAGGTAACATCCTGGAACTTCATCATGCATGCATGCTTACAGATAATAATCCTTTGCTTGGTCTTACAACTTACAATACTTATCAAACCAATACTTTATTCTGTTAAAACAATACCATATTTCTTTCAAATTGCAGAACAGCATTACCAGACATTCTTTTGTCTGCAAAAGCAGTACATAAGCCTCTGTCACTGATCATAACTTTGCTGCTGAACATCTTTTATGTAATCCACATAATTTTGGAGGTATGTTTTCAATAATGGATATTTCAGAAACCCTCATGAAGCAAGTGGTTTCCTCTCTGTCAAATATTTCAGAAAGCAAGGGGATTAATTAGCTCCCTGTTGTTTAGACCTCACTGATCATATGATTGTGTGTTGTGCTCTTTACTGAGCCACAACAGGCAATAAAAGGCAGTGTCTTTAGTTGGAACCAGATGGCCAAAAAAGCACTTACCAGTTGTTCTCAAGAGCCACCACTTATGTTTTATGTAAGAAATCAGCACCTTACAGCTTTAAGCAAAAGCACAAAATACAATTTATACTTTTTACACCAGGACTGCCAAAAACAATGACACAAAAAATTCAGTGGAATGTTTTCTTCAGACAGCAAAAAAAGAATTTAAGTGTACAGACTGCTGTCTTTCAGTATATCTGAACACCAGGAGGCATCTGGCTATTAAAAAATTCTGACCAAGGACATATTGACCTCCAGCAAACATCTCATGCATATAATGAATCACCCACAGCAATGATTCTTATGCTAGGCATATGCACGTGTCTCAGGTTGGCATTTTCTCACTGGACAATGGTACACTGCACTGCCACATAGTGCTGAAACAGTCTGAATTAATTCATCGCAATTTGCTGTTGTTTCTCAAAGTGCTTGCTAGTTAAGTCAACAGCATACACAAACAATTTAATCACAGCTATTAGGCTAATTTGTGCATCATGTTTCATAACGTGCCCAAGTACTTCAGATCAGGAGTTGGGCTAAATGGAAGTGCAAACATGGAGAAAAGATTGGGGGCATAGCCAGAATTGCTGGGGCAGTACACAACTTCAGAATATACACCAGCTGTAGAATGTAGCAACAACCCCCCCCCCCCACACACACACACACACACACACACACATTCAGGAACTGCATGTTCCCAGCTGGTATACATTTTCACTACTGCAAAAGACTGAAAAAATGACAGGCTTACTCCATAAAAAAAAAGTCTGCATATATTTTATATATGTATATATATATATATATATATATATATATATATATATATATATGTACACACACACACTATATATAATTTATGCATACACACATGTGAACCATGTATTAACAAAAAAACAAATACAGCAAACCTTGCATTCTGAAAGAATACTATTTAACAAAATACATAACCATAATGTATGGTAAATGCAATAGCTTTTGTTTTACCTTTAAATTCTTGGACACACTACTGCACAGCACAAATAATTTTTAAAGCATGCATGCCAGGCCATACACAAAATACTCTCAGCTACTTCAGTAAGGGAGATTTGTATAGTACAGTTACAAAGATCCCACATCACAAGCTGTTCTGATGTTCTAACAATCTATTTGTCTGTGGAAATTTCTATCATAGAATTGTAGACCAATGTGTAAGGCAAGGCTACATATAATTTGATATGCAAAGCAACATTTGGAATTCATCTTCATTTAGAAAAATGAAAACAGGATTGCACTGTGTCAAGAATGACAACATCATTGCCATTTCACCTACCTTTCAAGGTCATGAAGTATGACTTGCTCATCATTACCTGGAACAGAAAAAAAAATAGTCTCTTTTAGGATACAAGAATTTCCATAAATTGTAAAATATGTATTTGTATCCAGTAAAAAAAAGTCTTAACATGTGAGAAGGCAGCATAAAATGAGGTTATTCACATGTGCTGATAGTACAGCTCTGCTTGGGAAGAGAGAAGGTTTTTGGAAGCAAATTAAAACTTGTATTAAACTACATCCCATCTTATACAATATAGCATCTGTGCCAAGTTATAGCCTTCTGAAACAAGAATCCAACTAGCATCTGTTAACATAGCACTTGTCCAGCGCATTGAGCAAACTACAAACAAAAATAAAGGACCTTACAGGGTTTTCTATCCCCCTGTTGGAGATTGAAGCATTGCTGTAGAAGTTAAAAAGGCAGTCCTGCAATAAGTCATTATTCTTAGGTAACAGGGGGAGGCAAAGCAGCCAAGTCCAATTACAGTTGAATGAACAGTTACCTACACATGTTTACCTTGTGTACGTCAAATCATCAAACCCAGCTTCCTTACCAGACCTGCAGTACATCTCAGTACGTAGCCCTTCTTGGGTGTTAAATGCACAAACTCTGTGGCAAACGTTAAAATCATGCCACAATATGGAGCAGTAGACAATGCAGAAAGTATCCTGAATAACAGTTCTCTATCAGCTTCTCATAAGCATCTTACAAATGCCAAATATGAAAATAGGAGAATGAAAACACAACAACTTCTGCACTACGGTACACATTCCATGTTGCTGGAGATCCGGTTTTGAAGTTTTCCAAATTTACTTTCTGTGCTTGATGATAATCTGCACTGCATTTACATGATTTAAAGTCTAATCACTTTGAGAATCCATCCCAGTTACATACAATTTTCCCATGATTCATGTTGCCTTCACCGTATGTAAATACCTGCTGACTGGAATCTACCTTTATCTCCACTACAGAACTTTCAGATACAATACCAGCTGTTGCAGCCCTTTGTTCAACAGTGAAGAATGTTTACAGATATTAACATCTTTGCAACACAGGTTTCAAACTTCATTTAATCAAATGGGGAACAGTGTCTTTCAAAATGTATAAATAACATGCAAAATGTGAAACTGGCAAAAACTTTACTGCCCTGAAGTATGAAAAAAGCTTTACCTGAGAAGCTGACAAGCTTAAAATTCGCTGCTTTATAGTTTAACATTTAAGAGTGCATCACAATTTATATTCCTTAGATATACTGCCTTACGAGTTTTGTTTAACTATTAATGAATGCATGATAAAAATGTTGACAGTGGAGCATTAATCACTCATCACTATAACCAAATCGTCTAATACTAGAGATGAGACTCTCCATTCAAACAGTGTAGCTAAACCATGGAGCCACATCCCACTACCACTGAAATACATTCTGAATGCAAACTCATTTTAAATGCAACTAAAACTTAACCTATTAAACCAGGGGATCTGCTCTTCTACATCTCCAGGATAAATACCACTGCTGTCTTCAACTTGCCATATCGTCAAACCATTTCTTTTCATTCAGAATCCTATGCCCTACAAACATCACCAAGACCTAGATGGATTTACCAGCATCTCACAGCCATATACATTGTTTTTTTTGACACTGCTCACCCCCAACTCCATTCTTTTATAGTTGTATAAATGTGTCTGAACCTGCTTTACACTCCACCTCTTAAGCACAACATTAACATTTTCTGCCTATGTTCTTCCCTTATGTCTATTTCACTGAATTCATAAACACTCATTATACAACGACCCCCCATTAATATTCAAAAACGTGCACGTTGTAAATCGTAAATCGGACTTTTTCCATTACTATAACTCTTTTTTTACAGCAACGTAGAACGCAAGACCTCCGTTGCTTCACACTGTCTCGCTATGTTAAATGAGTTTAACATAGCGAGACAGTTTTAAAAAAAGAAATGGAGAATCTCCGTTGCTTTTTTTAAAGCTGTCTCGCTATGTTAAATGGGTTTAACATAGCGAGACAGTTTTAAAAAAGCAATGGAGATTCCGTTGCATTTTTAAAGCTGTCTCGCTATGTTAAACCCATTTAACATAGCGAAACAGTTTTTAAAAAGCAACGGAGATCTTGCTTTTGCCCACAGCTCTAATGTACTGCGTAGGCTTACGCATGCGCAGTACATCAGACCTGCCGCAGAATACCAGACAGCTGCGGAAGGGCAGCAAGGAGGCATTATACAATGCCATTATTTAAGAAAAGTAATTATTTTTTTTCTTAAATAATGTCATTGTATAACAGCAATAACCCACTTCTGGGTGTGGGTAATGCTGGATTTACCCATGGTTGGCTTTGGTTGGCCACTCGGGCTTCGCCCTCTTGACCAAACCACACCAACCGTGGGTAAATCCAGCATTACCCACAACCAGGCGTGGGTTATTGCTATATTAGTCATCTATAATCTGACAAACACACTAATACATCTCTTCAAATAGTCATTGTTCAATATTTTCTAATGCATAAGCATCTTACATATTATAATAGTTGCCTATACTTTTATATGCATGCGCAACTGTTAATGTATATTATTCAATGCCTTTTTTTTTTACATTACTGAATGCCTTTTAAAGATGTTTCCAATATGTTGCAGCTTTTCTACTAAGGCCTCCACTGAAAATGGGTTTTTGTCTAAACCCAGTAAACAAAAGTAAAATAAAAAATAAAAATTAAAATTAAAAATTATGAAATGAAGCAAAATGAGAGAGAGTTGCTGAAAAAGAGCTAAGCTCAACAAGATAAAATAATGTAGATAGGTAGAGTCAGTAATCCATTCCTGTTGATTTTCTCAACAGAGTTCTAAAATCCCTGCAGACAAGCAGGGAAGACAGCGGGCAGGGACCAAGATCCCCCTCTTCTTACACAGCAGCCCTCACAATCTCCAGGTTATAGTGGAGTACTCCTACAGGACCCCCCCAAGTCATCCTCCGGACTACCTCCCACATCACGATGACAAGGAAGAGAACATTTCTTGACTCCTAATGAAGGGAATCAGGGTCCTGTTAATAAGTCTCTAGGATAAGAAAAAATAAACACCGTCAATACTTCCTGCAAGCAGCTTTCAATGAAAGGGACACTACCACTCTTCTTCCATTACTGCTATGACACACAATAACAAGATTGGCAGCAAGGCCTGCATGTGATCTCAAAGATCACCTGCTATGACATCTGAAGCATTTACATGCATTATTCACCCTCTCCCATGTGGAATGCTTTAACCATTACTTCATTTGTCCACAGTCCTATGTACACTAAATAATTACACACAGTATTAAAGTGCTTGCTCTAAAGGTGCATGCACATCATTACACATGCTCATGCAACCACTGGTTCTTTGCTTCACCTTGGATAAAATTCACTGCAGAACAGTATTTATGGATATCTAGTATCTGGAACCATTCTGTCCTACAGTATCTTGTGAAGCTATAGCATAACTGACAGGACCTGCCCAATTTCAATTTTAACCAATGTAAGATCAATGCGAATGCTTAACAAACTAAGACTAGTGTAACCACAAAGAAAAAAACATGAACATCTTAAAACATAAGTTAATTTGTGCTTTAGAGCTGTATGAAACACAGCTTATGGTCTTCAGTTATTAACCATAACATGTGATGTATACATTCCTGCTCTCTTCACTACCCAACCTTTTTTTTTTTTTTTTTTTTTTTTTTTTTTTAAGACTTATCCTACACTGCTGGCTCAAATTGTGGTAATGTCAGTTTTTCTGGTACATAACCGAGGTCCCAAGCTTTTTCACTGCTGTTAAAAAGTGAAGTGGGACACTGCAGGGCAGGCAGGAAGAGACAGTAGATGCATTTTCAATGATGCATAAGACCAGCCTGATCTGTAGAGATCTGACAGGTACCCAAGGCCCCAGACACTCTTCTCTAGTTTGGGTCCATGACCTTTTTACAGCATCAAAAGGAAAACCTCTTCCTTTTTGCTAGATGTCATTACCTTCCGCTTGACTTCCTAGCCTCCCTCATAATTGCAAGCAACTTTTCAGTAAATATGTGCCAAGACTGCTAGGGGAATGGAATGCAAAACTGAAGGCACACTGGATAAAACTGATACATACAACACTACTTCATGTAAGCAAGCAGGGGAAATCAGTAGACGAACACGGAGATAAAAGGGGAGACAGTGCAACAGGTTAAACAGCTTCAAGTATCGGGGAGGTGTTGAGAAGGAAAACCTGAATGCGAACTGAGAGAAAGAAAGAAAGAATCAGAAGGGCTTCAGCCAACCGGTACAGTGTGTTAGAGGGTAGTGCGAGACAAATGAATACCAAAGAAGCTGTAATGCAAAGTGTACAAAACAGTGGTATATCTAATACTACTTTATGGCAAAGTAACCTGAAAACAGCGCAGCTGAAAAAGCCAGAGGTGATGAAAATAAAGTTCCTAACATGAGTGGTAAGGTGAATGATGTGGAAGAGACGAAAAAATAACGACATCAGAACAGAAGCCAAAGTAGCTCCAATTGCAAAGAAGGTCAAAGGCAACAGATTACAGTGGTTCAGGCACATGTGCAGAAAAGAAAGTACAGTTGCGTACACTTACCATAAATGTAGATGTTCGAGTATATTCACTGTTGCAGTGATTACATTTGGGTAATCTGCTGGCAGGTTACCCTCAGTCAGCCTGAATTCCAAAGTCTTGGGTCCTGCGTCGGTTGCTGTCTTCTCTTCCATGACGTCTGATCATCAGGGGTATAAAACATGCAGCCGACGCCATTTTCTTTAGTTTTTATTGCCCCCGATGTTAGGTGCCCCCAAAAAGGTTGCAATATTCTAAATATTTATAAATATGTATGTATATATATATATATATATATATATATATATATATATATATATATATACACATATACACAAACATAATATATATTTATATATATATATATATATATATATATATATATATATATATATACACACACACACACACACACACACACACATGCATCAATATAAACTTTACCTTCATCAAATACACCACATAAGTTGTAGAAGATAGAGAAGGAAAGATAAACTGCAGAATGACAGGGGGATGGTGGGAGGGTAACCTGGACTGCAACAGTGAATACACTCAAACATCTACATTTATGGTAAGTGTACACAAAGTACAGCTGTGTACACTTACCATAAATGTAGATGTTCGAGTGTCTTCACTGTTGCAGTCATGACTGTAGGGTTCTCCCCTGCCGGCAGGCAGTCCTCGGGCGGCCAGAATCCCAAAGTCTGTGTCCGGCGTCGGCTGTTCAGCCATGCTCCCTGACGTCAGAGCGCCAGGAGTACAAAGCTGACAGCCGACGCCATGTTCTCCAGTTTTTCTTGCCCCAGATGTCAGAAGTTCCAAAATGAGTAAGGTCCCATACCCTTTGCAAATACACCTCAGAAGAAGGGTGAAAAAAAGGAACCACACAAAAGAAAAAATATGAGGGGACAGGAGGGAGGGAAACCCAGACTGCAACAGTGAAGACACTCGAACATCTACATTTATGGTAAGTGTACACAACTGTACTATGTTCATCGTGTAGGGTAGAATCCCAAAGCAGAAAGAAAGGGAGGTGGTGATAAAGTAGAGGGGGCGGCTATAAGACCCTGCAAGACTGCAGAAGCAAAGCCTGCCCTAGACTTAGAGTAGAAAGGTAGACTGTAGTGCTTGGAAAAAGTATGCACTGAACTCCAAGTTGCAGCTTCCAAAATGTCTTTGGTAGGAACTCCCCTGAGGAAGGCAGCTGAAGTGGCAGCAGCTCTGGTAGAGTGAGTCCTTATACTCCCTGGGATCTGCTTTCTATGGTGTGAATAGCAAAATCTGATTCCATGAGCAATCCATTTAGAAATGGTCTGTTTTCAAAATGGCTTTACCTTGGGAACTTGAAGCATAAGAAACAAACAATTGCTCTGATTTCCTGATGTCCTTGGTTCTGTCCAGGTAAAAATGTAGTTGTCTGTGTACATCCAAGGAATGTAAGATCCTGTCCCCTTTATTTTGAGGAGTGGGGAAAAAAGTTGGCAAGTGGATAGTTTGATTTAAAGCCACTTTGGAAACCACCTTAGGCATGAAAGTAGGATTAGTCCTTAAAGACACCCTGTCTTGATGAAAAATAAGGTTCCACAGCCATAAGAGCTTGCAACTCTGAAACCCACCTGGCAGAGGTCAGAGCTAACAGGATGGCTGTCTTCCAAGATAAAAACTTGATGTCAGATGAGGCAGCAGGCTCAAAAGGAGGTAAGGTGAGCTTTTCCAAAACATAGTTGAGATCCCAAGCAGGAATGGGAGGAGATCTAGGGGGCCTTAAGTTCTTAGCTCCTCTGAGAAATTGTCTCATGAGCTGGTGGGAAAAGATAGGAGGGTCTGTATTATAATGAGCAGAAATAGCAGAGGCATGTATCTTTATGGAAGAGAAAGAGAGACCCTTATGTAAGAGGTCTGACAGGTAAAGTAAAATCTGAGGAATGTTAGGAGAAAAGGATCAGAATCCTGGGCCTGCATCCAGGAACAAAATCTTTTCCATTTTCCAGCATAAGATTTTCTAGTGCTAGGACATCTGACTTCTAAAATGACATCCATAACCTGCTTGGGTAGGAGAGAATGAATCAAAGATCCTGGATTAACCAGGCGCCAGGCTGAGAGTTTTGACATGGGAGTGTAGAATCTGACCCTGGTGTTGGGACACAAGGTTCGGAATCTGTGGTAAAACCCAAAGGGGCTCTAGACAAAGGTTTTTCAGTGTTGGGTACCAAAACTGTCGAGGCCAATTTGGGGCCAGCAAGATTATCATCTTGGGCTTGTCCTGCTTGATCTTTAGTAATACCCGTGGAAGAAGAGGAAGACGCGGAAAGGCATATCCCGAGAGGTTTCTCCAACTGAATGATAGAGCATCCGCCTTCCAAGCTTGATCGTGGAAAGTCCTGGTGCAAAATATTTGTAGTTGATAATTGAGGTGGGATGCAAAGAGGTCTATGTGAGGACATCCCCAGACTACTGTAATCATCCTGAATATTTTGGTGTCCAACATCCATTCGTGTGGATCCGAAAGGTTTCTGCTCAGACTGTCTGCCAGGAAGTTTTGCTTCCCTGGTAGAAACTGTGCTTGGAGGTCCAGATTGCAAGCTAGAGCTGTGTTCCAAAGATCCACGGCTAGTCTGCAAAGGGGATAGGAATGAGATCCCCCTTGCTTGTTTATGTACCACATAACTGTGGTGTTGTCTGTCCGTATCAGTAGTTGTCCTGGTTGTAGAAGATTCCTGAAGGCCAATAGTGCTTTCTGAACGGCTAACATTTCCTTTAAATTGATATGCAGGTGCTTCTGATCCTTTGTCCAAAGGCCCTGCAGACAGTTGCCCCGAAAATGGGCTCCCCATGCATAATCTGAGGCGTCCGTGGTTAGAATCTGAGTGGCAGGAGGCAGACAGAAGGGTTTTCCTTTGTTTAGAGTACATGCCTTGGACCACCAAAGGAATTCCTTTTGAAGACAAGGCAGGACGGAGATCAGTATGTCTAGCCTGTGGCAATGCTGAGACCATACACTTTTTAGGTACCACTGTATTTTCCTCATATGTAGTCTTGCATATGGTACGAGAAGGATGCAGGAGGCCATGTAACCCAGAGCCTGCAGGAATCTCCTTGCAGATAGCTGAGTTGAAGTTGCCAAGGTTTTGAAAGTTGAAGCCAGCTGTAATTGTTTTTCGTATGTCAGGAATGCCATCTGGGTTGTTGTGTTTAGAGAAACGCCCAGAAAAATTATCTGTTGTGAGGGTGTCAAATTTGACTTTTTTATGTTTACAGTGAATCCCAGGAACTTGAGAAGATTCTGAACAAACTGTAGATGCTGGAGTAAGACATCCTTGCTGTCTGCCTGAATAAGACAGTCGTCCAGATAAGGGTAAATTTGAATTCCCTTGAGGCTGCAATAACTACTGGAGCCAGGCACTTGGTGAAGACCCTGGGCGCAGTAGACAATCCAAAGGGCAGCGCAGAGAATTGGTAGTGCCTCAATCCTGCCTTGAACCTGAGGTATTTTCTGCGTTCCTGTCTGATGGGAATGTGTAAATATGCTTCTTTTAAATCCAAAGTTACCATCCAGGCATTTTTGGTCAGCATTGGAAGTAGCTGCTGTAGAGTAAGCATCTTGAATTTTGGTATCTCTAGAAAAGTGCTCAAGACTGACAGATCCAGAATGGGTCTCCATGAATTTTGCTTCCTGGGGACTAGAAAGAGCCTTGAGTAAAAACCTTGTCCCATCTCTGAAAGTGGAACTAGTTCTATGGCTTTCATAGCCAAGAGAGCTTCCACCTGGTTTAATGCCTCTGACCACTGATGTTTTGGAAGATCTGGCCATCTGCTTGGCCTTGGTGGTGTATGAAAATGGAATTTGTAACCTCTTGAAACCACATCCAGAACCCACTTGTCTTGGGTTATACGAGTCCAATTTGGGTGAAAAAGAGAAAGTTTTCCTCCGAGAGGGGCTTCCAGGCAAGAAGTTCCTGCAGCCCAACAGAGGGAGTCATTGAGTCTGTTTTCTATGAGCTTGCGACCTGTCTTCTCCTCCCCTAGGGGTGGAAGCAGTCCACTGTCTTGGTCTATAAGAGGCTTGCGTTTGAGGCCTACCTCGGGGGCGTCTATATCTACCCCTCTGAGGCCTGTCTGAATTGGGAAAGGACCAATTTTTTGTAGGCCAATTCCTGCTAAATCTGGGTGGCTGTACTTGTAAGAAATCTTTAACTGTTTGCATGGACTTAGCCTTGTCCTCCATCTTTTTAATCACCTCTTCAGCTTTAGATCCAAATAAAACATTATGCTGAACAGGGGCATCCAATAATTTAGCCTTTACCTGATCTGGCAAATTTTGTTCCTTTAACCATGCATTCCTTCTAATTACTGTGCCAGAGGCAGCAGCCCTACAAGAAGCCTCCAAGGCATCAAATCCACAGTGTAAACCATGTTTCCCAACTTGTTCAGTGGCATGCAATAAGTCATGTAGTTCATAGGTTCATAGGTTTATACTAGGCTATCTGCCCTAAGGCATTTATAAGCCTAGCCCAAATTATTGTGGCTTACGCCACCCCTTATATGAAAAAATACTGTGCCCATTAGTTTGTTGTGCCTCTGTCCAGCAGTGACCCAGAGATGATTCCCGGGGTAAACCTACGATCTCCCATCCACAGGTCTAGATTTCTCTTGAACAGAGTCAGCGAGGTGCTCTGCCTCACATGGACCGGGATTTTATTCCACAGCATAGGGAGTCTCTGGGTGATAAATCTATCCCTCCAGCACGTCCTATTTATATCCGTGCTAAGGTTTAAGTCGCTTGCTCTAGTGGTTTTGGTGGATTTGGATTTTTTGAGGTGGAGCATGTCCATTATATAGTTCCTTATCATCTGCACAGGCAGAAATGGAAGTTAGCTTTTGCTTTAAAACAGACAGGAGAAATTGCTGGTATTTCAGCATATGAAACTGACAGTTTAAAGCCCTAATAGATAAAGTAGCAGAAGTGTACACTTCTTTGCCCCATCTTTCTAAAGATCTGGAATCCTTCTCAGTGGGAATGGGGTTTTTAGCAGAAGCGGCCTATGCCTTAGGACCCTGAGAAATGGTTTCAGGGTCAGCAGTAGGGTTCTTGAATAAAAATTGGTGGGAATCAGGAACCCTATAGTATCTGTCTGGCTTAACAGGAGCTGGAGGAAAAGAGTCAGGAGTTAAGTTAGCGTCCGAAAAAGCATCATCCACAATATCCAAAATAGGAGGAATAGCCAGGGGCCTATGTTGGGGAAGAAGAAGAAAATCCCTTAGTCTTTTCTTAGATTCCGAGTACTCCTGTCCTTCCCAGTGGAAATGTTCCCTCATTTCATGCAAAGTTTCTCCAAAAGAGAAATCCTCAGGGGGAGAAGCTGAAGGAATGGATTCCTCAGCATCAGAATCCTCATAAGGAGGGAAAGAATATTCCTGGTCAGAAGAAGAAACAGAAGCCTGATCAGAGGAGTCATAATAAACTTCCTGCCTTGGCCTTTTATCTGGAGGGGGATGTGAACCTCTAATCATAGTAAGTAAGTCCTCCGCCATTTTAAGTAACTGTTTCTGAGACTTGGGAGCCGGATCAGAAGAGGCCTGGGTTGCAGTCTTTGATTTGGAAGGAGTCTTTGCCTTTGTCTTTGGCTTTGCATAAACTGAGTAGGCCTGAAAACCCCTTCGGAAGCCGGTACCTGCACAGCGGCTCTGGACCCATCCGAAGGAGCATTGTCCGAAGGTCCACCTGAAATATTCAAAGGCCTAGTTGGCTCCTAGTGGGAGTCCGTTTCGGCTATCGGTTCCGAAATGGCCGACGACAGGGGCTGCAAAAGCACCTCACTGACGACGGCCGAACCTGAAGCTGGCTCTGCTTGTGCGAAATAGTCTGATTTGGACCTCGGAGGCCTGTCTTTGTCCTTGCGTCATTTGTGAACTCCGGTAGCCGGAACCATATCAGACGACATTTTGTAATTAAAACGCCTACCGAAGTAATGAAAAGCAAAATCGTACCTTCGTTTAATAGTACGTTGATTGAATCTAGCACAAAACCGACAACTAGCAACGTCGTGGTCAGGGCCTAAGCAAGGAATACAGTAAGAATGAAAATCCTTATGAGGTATTTGCTTCCCACATGAAATACAATTATTAACTTTTTCTGACATCGGACTGGAGCAAGAAAAAAGTTTCCCCAACGGGGTACTTAGCTTTGAGTAGGAGAAGAAAGTCTTCGGACTGAAGTTTGATTAGAAAAAATTGTCAGGAGTCAGCCGACCGGCACTTGCAAACTGCTATCACCGCACGGCAAGAAAAACTGGAGAACATGGCGTCGGCTGTCAGCTTTGTACTCCTGGCACTCTGACGTCAGGGAGCATGGCTGAACAGCCGACGCCGGACCCAGACTTGCTCAGTTTTTCTTAGAGCTTTAGTCCTGCTCAAGTAGAATCTTAGCTGTCTGTGCACGTCCAAGGAATGCAGAATTCTCTCCCCTTTGTTCTGCGGATTTGGATAAAAAGTTGGCAGATGAATTGTTTGGTTAAGAGCCACACTGGAAACAACCTTAGGCATAAAAGTAGGATTTGTCCTCAGAGGCACCCTGTCTGGGTAAAATATGATAAAAGGCTCTACAGCCATGAGAGCCTGTAGCTCTGAAACTCTTCTTGCTGAAGTAATTGCTAGTAGCAGAGCTGTCTTCCATGACAGGAACTTTGCATCAGCGGTAGCAGCTGGTTCAAATGGAGGCAGGGTGAGCTTTTCCAACACATAATTGAGGTCCCATGCAGGTAATGGTGATCTTCTAGGAGGCCTTAAATTTTTGGCTCCTCTAAGATACTGCTTTAGTAAAGGATGAGAAAAGATTGGTGGCTCTGTATTGTAATGAGCCAAAATGGCAGAAGCATCTCAGTTAAGTATTGTAATATCTGAGGAATATGCGGTTCTGCTGTATCAGTTCCTTGTGCTTGATTCCAAGCACAGAATCTCTTCCATTTGTCAGCATAAGATTTTCTAGTACTAGGCCTTCTGGCTTCCAAAATTACATCCATCACAGCTTTACTGAGAAGTGTCATCTGTATGACTACAGGATTAGCCATGCTGCCAGGTTCAGAGCCTGTAGTTGATTGTGCAGGATCTGATTGTTTTGCTGGTTGAGTAGTTGTAGTTTTTGAGGCAAAGTCCAAGCTGGATATTGAGACAAGTTCCTTAGGATTGGGTACCAGTATTAGCGGGGCCAGTCCGCGGCAATTAATATCATCTTTGGCTTCTCGTCTGACTTTTAGGAGGACCTTGGGTAGAAGAGGCAGAGGAGGAAAGGCGTAAACTGATAGGTTTTTCCAACTGAAGGATAGGGTGTCCACTTTCCATGCTTGTCTGTGATAAGTCCTTGTGCAGAATCTTTTCAGTTGATAATTTTGAGGAGAGGCAAATAGGTCTATGTCTGGGCTCCCTCATTTCTCTGCTATCATGCTGAAGACTTGTGGATTTAGTTTCCACTCATGAGGATCCATAAGGTTTCTGCTTAAATCGTCTGCCAGAGTGTTTTGTTTTCCTGGCAGGAATTGAGCTTGAAGATCTATTTGGTAGGTCAGAGCTGTGTCCCACAGTGCCATGGCTAATCTGCAAAGGGGGTATGAGTGTGTGCCCCCTTGCTTCTTTATATACCACATGACTGTGGTGTTGTCCGTCTTTATTAGTAGTTGTCCTGGATGAAGTAAGTCCTTGAAGGCTGTTAGGGCATTTTGAACAGCTAGCATCTCTTTCTGGTTGATGTGTAGATACATTTGATTTGGTGCCCATATGCCCAGAATGCATCTTCCTGCCATGTGGGCCTCCCCAGGCATAATCAGATGCATCTGTTGTTAAGATTTGGCTGGCAGGGGGTAGAGTGAAGGGCCGTCCCATGTTTTGGTGACATGCCTTTGCCCACCATAGAAACTCCTGCTGCAGGCAGGGGATGAGAGGAATCATTGTTTCTAGACTGTGTGAATGTTGACTCCATAAACTTTTTAGGTACCATTGAAGTTTTCTCATATGCAGTTTTGCATATGGAATTAGTAGGATGCATGATGCCATGAAGCCCAGAGCCTGTAGAATTTGTCTTGCAGAAGACTGGGTTTTTGTTGCCATCAGTTTGAAGTAAGTAGTCAGTTGCCTTTGTTTGTCTGGCGTGAGGTAAGCCATCTGGGCAGTTGTATTCAAACTAGCACCCGGGAATGTTACCTTTTGAGAGGGTACCAGTTGAGATTTTTTTTCGTTTATTGTGTACCCTAGGCATGGTAGAAGCCTTTTCACAAACACCAGGTGTTGTAGAAGTGTGTCCTTGTTCTCTGCTTGAAAGACAGTCATCCAAGTAAGGATATATTTGAATACTTCTTTGTCTGCAAAATCCAATTACTGGTGCCAGGCACTTTGTAAAGACCCTGGGCGCAGTAGATAAGCCAAAAGGCAGTGCAGAGAATTGGTAATGCATTAAGCCAGCCTTGAATCTGAGGTATCTTCTGCATGACTGTCTTATTGGAACATGCAGGTATGCCTCTTTTAGGTCTAAAGTCACCAGCCAAGCATTATTGCCCAGCATGGGCAGAAGTTGTTGCAGAGTGAGCATTTTGAATTTTGGAATGTCCACGTATGTGTTCAAAATCGATAAATCCAGTATTGGTCGCCAGGCCTTGTCCTTTCTGGGTACCAAGAACAGTCTTGAGTAAAAACCTTGTCCTTTTTCCTGTTCTGGTACTGTCTGAATGGCCCCCATATCCATGAGGGACGTAACCTGTTTCTGTGCCTCTGCCCATTGTTTTTTTGGCAGATCTGGCCAACCATTTGTCATTGGCAGAGTGTGGAAATGGAATCTGTATCCCTGTGATACGATATTTAGTACCCACTTGTCCTGGGTTATTAACTGCCAATTTTGAGCAAAAAGTGCTAATTCTCCCCCTATGGGTGCTGCCAAAAGATAAGTGCTTGGTGTAAGCAAAGGGAAGTCATTGGGATTGCTTTCTGTAGGTTTGCGCTTTATCTCCTCCAGATTTGGAGGTGGATGCGTCCCATTGCTTTGACCTGTATGAGTCTTGAGCCTGGTAGCTGGAACCCTTAGGGCGTTTGGATTTGCCCCTTTGAGCTCTGTCTGACACAGGAAAGGACCATTTTTTTGTAGGCCAGTGCCTACTGAATCAAGGTGGCTGCACTTGTAAGAAATCTTTAACAGTTTGCATAGACTTAGCTTTGTCTTCCATTTTCTTTAAAACCTCTTCTGCCTTAATACCAAACAGAGAATCATGCTGTAAAGGTGCATCTAGCAATTTAGCTTTAACATGATCAGGCAAATTTTGTTCCTTTATCCAGGCATGCCTCCTAATCACAGATCCAGCAACTGCGGCCCTGCAGGAGGCCTCTAAAGAATCAAAACCGCATTGCAAAGTATGCTTTTCAACTTGTTCAGCTGCATACAATAATTCCTGCAATTCCTTATTTTCTGCACATTCTGAAATCAACATCATTTTCTGTTTCAGCAATCCCATAACATGTTGTTGGTACTTAAGCATATGAAATTGACAGTTTAAGGCCCTGATTGCCAAGGTTGCAGATGTATAAACCTTTTTTCCCCATCTGTCCAGTGCCCTTGAATCTCTGTCGGAGGGGGCAGGGTTTTTTGCTGTTGAGGCCTTAACTCACTTTGGACCCTGTGAAATAGTTTTAGGATCAGCAGCAGAGTTTCTAAATAAAAATTTATGAGAGTCAGGGACCCTGTAATATTTGTAAGGCTACTGGGAGCCAGAGGTAAGGAGTCAGGGGTCAGGCTTGACTCCGAAAACACATCATCCACAATGTGCTGAGGGTGAAGAAGGAAATCCCTGAGCCTCTTTTTTTGATTCTGAGAAGTCTTGACTCTCCCAGTGAAAATGCATGCAAGGTTTCTCGAAATGAATAATCCTCAGGAGGAGATGCAGATGGAATAGACTCCTCAGCATCAGAATCCTCATATGGAGGTAAAGATAATTCCTGATCAGAAGAGGAATCATAAGAAATAGAAACCCGATCTGAAGATTCATAGTCAGTGTCTTGCCTAGGCCTCTTATCTGGGGGGGATGGGTACTCCTGATCAAGGTAATAAGGTCTTCAGCCATTTTGATCATCTGTTTTTTAGGCATAGAGGCCTGTGCACGTGGCTCAGGCGTCATTTTTTAGTTTTAGAAGGTGTCTTTGCCTTTGGTTTTGCAGCTTTCATCGGTTTGATATAAAAATGTTGAGGTCTGAATACACCGTCAGAAGCCGGTGCCTGCTCAGCGGCTCCGGACCCATCCGAGGGAGATATATCTGTCGGTCCAATACCTTGCGTCTCTTGTGGCATGCTGGACTGCACATGGGTGTCGGTAGAGGCCTGCGACCCAAAGGTAGCAGGTATCAGGGACTGTGAAAGTGCCTCACTGAGTACCGGCAACTGGCTTAGGAGAAGCTTCGTCGTCGGTTTTGGATCTCGACTGCCTTTTTCTGTCCTTTTCTTTGCATTTTTTATGTACTCCGGTAGTCGGATTGCTATCCGACGACATTTCTGGGTAGTTAAATCTGTTTCCAAAATACTTAGATGCAAAAATATACAGACGCTTAATAGTGCGTTGGTTAAATCTAGCACAAAACTGACAGCCAGGCACGTTGTGATCAGGGCCTAGGCAAGGAATACAGTATAAATGGAAATCCTTATGAGGTATTTGCTTCCCACAAGTAATACAATTATTAACTTTTTCTGACATTGGTAAAGTACTTAGCTTTAGTGAAGACTTCGGTTCTGAAACTCAAACTGGAATATTTCAGTAGTCAGCCGACCGGCACTTGTGAAATGCTTGCTTCGGGCACCGCGCGGCAAGAAAGACTAAAGAAAATGGCGTCGGCTGCATGTTTTATACCCCTGACAACCTGACGTCATGGAAGAGAAGACAGCAACCGACGCAGTATCCAAGACTATGGAATTCAGGCCGACTGAGGGCAACCTGCCAGCAGATTAACCAAATGTAATGACTGCAACAGTGAAACACGAAGAGCATCATGACAATTTGGTAAAGATGATTTGGGAGAGAAAAAAAAGAAGGCAAGAGGTAACAAGGCATCAGCAAAGAGATGTACAGATTACAAGAGAGACTTGCAGCAGTCAGGACGTGACTGTTGAAGTAGAAGAGTGGCACTGAATCCAGATAGAGGAGGACAGTTGACATGGCACCACGTCCCCATGTAGAAAATGGGAAAAAGAGGGTTGATGGTGACAAAGACAAAAGGGAAAACTGCTAAAATCATCCACGTTGTAGCATTAAGGTCTTTAGGCTGAAGTGCATAAAAGAACCCTTGCTCTGGCATAAGTTGCCTATGCAGTTCCTTTTTGGACCGATACAAAACATACAGGTTCAGTAAACAATATCAAGTACACTCCGGGTAGTATGTCCATAAGCATTAAAGTACTCCAGTTCCTTTTTGGATGGATACAAAAAAATACAAATTCAGTGGTACAAGTTCCATCCTTTTCATGCTCTGGCAGATACAAAACCAATGCTGCCACAGCCAAAAAGGTGCTTCCTGTACTTTCTGAATTACTGTCAAAAGAAGCAAGAGGAGAAGAAAAGCATAAAGAAAAAACCTGCCAAACTGATTGAGAAACCATCCCAAGTTCTCTAGGATAGGTGCCCTCTTGTAGTATTTTCTTAATTGTTTGTTTTCTGGCGAAACAAAAAGGCCTATTTGTGGCGCACACCCATCTGCGGATGCAGTCCAGAAATATGTCCCACCTCAGCATCCATTGTAAGGGTTTGCTTCAGTTATGCTTAGCTCCTGGGAGTAGAATATGTCCTGAGCTCCAAACATTATTCCTGAGCCAGAAACCTTTTATGCAGGCTTTCCATGGAAACTTGGTAAAAGTGAATCCCGCTCGGCTTGCTAATGTCCAACATGGCTACTGTAATTTCTGTGCATACTGATCAAGTCTAAATATCTAAATGTATCTGTAATCATTTTTCTGTGTGGAGCTTTTCTCCCCGGGCCTCTGCTGAAAAAGGGCCTTTTCGGCTGAGTCAAACACCAGTGTTAACAAATGTAAAATAAAATAAATAATGTATCACATGACTGTTGAATGGATAGTGAAGATATGGAGGACTCCTAGGTGTCACATCTGTTTGAATGCTTTCATAGATAAGAAACAGCCATTATCTCCTTGATGCAGACAAGCTTCTTCTCCTGAGACTTGGTCCAAATTCCCTGAATAGGGTAGCCCCTTGTTAAATCCAAAGGATCTGTAGTCAATGCCTGGGTGTCCATGCCTGGTTTGAAAGGGACCCACTGGGGTTTACCTGTTGAGGCCACCATAAGAGATGCTTCTTGATACAATGGAATACATGGACTGGAAAGTTAAGGAAGCAGAAGTGCCGTCACCATCTGTTCCACAGATACCAATGCAGCTTCCCCAATGTAAAACGTTGCTATGATGACCATCAGGATTGAGGATGCAGCGTAAAGTACAGTTGTGTACCTACCATAAATGTAGATGTTCGAGTGTATTCACTGTTGCAGTCATTACAATTGGGTTATCCTGCTGGCAGGCTACCCGCAGTCGGCCTGAGTTCCAAAGTCTAGGTCTGGCGTCGGTTGCTGTCGTCTCCTCCCCGACGTCAATGCGCCAGGGGTATAAAAGATGCAGCCGACACCATTTTCTTCAGTTTTTCTTGCCCCAGATGTCAGGTGCCCCTAAAATGGTAGGCTAAATTATGCCAATAAACATGCATACACAAAAAATAACTTTTCCTTCATCTACAAGCAAATACACCCCATAAGTAGTATAGAATAGAGAAGTACAGATAAGTCCCAGCAAAGGAAAAGGGGGATGGTGGGAGGGTAACCTGGACTGCAACAGTGAATACACTCTAGCATCTACATTTATGGTAGGTACACTACTGTACTATGTTCATCGTGTTTCACTGTTGCAGTCATTACAATTGGGATGAATCCCAAAGCTAAGGTTGGAAGGCTGGTGCTAAATAGGATTAGGAGAGGCTATGAGGCCCTGCAGAACTGCAGTGGCAAAGCCTGCCCTGGATTTAGAGTAGAGAGGCAAGTGATAGTGCTTTGTAAAAGTGTGCACTGAACTCCAAGTTGCAGCCTCTAAGATGTCTTTGGTTGGTACTCCTCTGAGGAAGGCTGCTGAAGTGGCTGCTGCTCTGGTTGAATGTGGCCTAATGCCCTTAGGCACTGTTTTGCCATGCTGTGAGTAGCAGAAACGAATGCAGTGGCCTATCCACTTTGAAGTAGTCTGCTTTGAGATGGGCTTTCCTTGTGATCCTGCAGCATATATGCCACTAGAAGTTGTTCAGACCATCTGAAAGCTTTGGTTCTGTCCAAGTAGAAGCATAGCTGCCTGTGAATGTCCGAAGAATGCAGAAGTCTCTCACCCTTATTCTGTGGGTTTGGATAAAAGGTAGGCAAATGAAATGTTTGGTTAAGGGCCACACTGGACACTACCTTAGGCATAAATGTAGGGTTTGTTCTCAGAGAAACCCTGTCAGGATGGAAAATGATAAAAGGCTTCACAGCCATGAGTGCCTGTAACTCTGAGACTCGTCTAGCGGAGGTTATTGCTAGGAGCAGAGCTGTTTTCCAGGATAAGAATTTTATATCAGCTGCAGAGGCTGGCTCAAACGGAGGCAGTGTGAGTTTTTATTCCAAGACATAGTTGAGGTCCCATGCAGGTATTGGTGCTCTTCTTGGAGGTCTTAAATTTTTGGCCCCTCTGAGGTACTGCCTTAGTAATGGATGAGAAAAAATAGGTGGTTCTGTATTGTAATGAGCTGAAATGGCAGAGGCATGAATTTTAACTGATGGAAAGGAAAGGCCTTTATCCAGCATCTCAGTTAAGTATTGCAAAATCTGAGGAATATTTGGAACAATCGTGTCAATACCTTGTGCCTGGTTCCAAGCACAAAATCTCTTCCATTTTTCTGCATAAGATTTTCTGGTGCTAGGCCTCCTGGCCTCCAAAATAACATCCATCGCTGCTTTAGAGAGAGGTGTGTCTTGAATGGCTACATTAACCGCCATGCTGCCAGATTTAAGGTCCTGAGTTGGCTGTGCAGTATCTGACTGTCCTGTTGGGTCAATAAGTGAGGAATTTGAGGTAATTTCCAAGCTGGGCATTGAGACAAGCTCTTTAGGATTGGGTACCAGTGCTGGCGGGGCCAGTCTGGGGCAATCAGTATCATTTTTGGCTTCTCTTGCCTGACCTTGAGGAGTACCTTGGGGAGGAGAGGCAGAGGAGGAAAGGCATATACTGTTAGGTTTTTCCAGCTGAAAGACAGAGCATCCACTTTCCACCAAATTTT